>NC_057389.1:0-194280 GCF_019320065.1 Cervus canadensis
CACAATCCATTCAGTTTTATGAACTACCAATGAATAACCTCACAAGGAATTTAAAGGCAGATGACCATTTCAAATGTCATTTTCAATTTTTAATAGCTTTGATGTATGAACAACACTGTAAGACAGAAAATTTAAAAGTATGACCGAAATAAATGAAGTCAGTCCTCAATAGATATGAAAACATCCCATGGTAGTGAAATTAATTAACATAGTTATTAGGACTTTAATGCACAGACACATTTCCAGATTCGATGTGATCAGAATTAACATTTGACAAAAAATACAAAAACTGATTTTAACACTCATATTATTTTCCTTTGTACCCCGAAAAGGAAAACAAACATGAAAAACTAAATCAAACTTGGAAACTCACATTTCCCAATGTCCCGTGTCAGTATACAAAGCAACAGCATGTCAAACTTTGTAATACTACCATTAACATATGCATTTAAATTAAATTGGATGAAATACCCCCAAAATAAACACATACTTCTAGACTCAATGTTTGACAAGCCAGATAACATTCAATGAATGAAACTGAGAGAGTTACAGGCAGGAAGGCCAGGGGTCTCCAAAGGGAAGAAATAGGCTGCAAGTGTCGGACATTTTTTCTCTCTCTCTTAAGAGGCAGGAGGAAACAAGCTAGTGTTATCTTTTTTCCCCTTCTCTATACAAATTTAAAAAGAGGTTGTTTCTTAAAATTCTGTGTTGCTATAATGACACTTGGTTCCACCTGAACTTAACTTTTCTCAAATCTTGAGCTAACCAAGGCATTTTTCTTATGGAAATGTTTGCCTTAAGCTATGTGAATGTACTATGTATTTACCCTAGACACTATCTTCAAGTAGGTTCTGCCTAAAGGCTCAGAACTGACTTGACAAGCCAATATGCTTTACTCATAAATTCTTCTCCTAATCTATGTTAATGAAGCTATATATTTGCTCATGTCAATCGTTTTATGGCCCAGGATGACTCACCTGGTGCCATCTCCATGTATCTTGTGAATGAGCAGCCTGCTGCCATTCCTTTCTCTAATTACTAGACTGCTAGTAGCTATATAACATCCAGCTAAAGACGAGTAGGGGGCACTCTTTCTGCCCCCTTCTGATGTCTATGTCAGAAGCTTTCTCTCTTTTATAATTTTTTTTTTTTTGAGTAACCACAGTGGCATGATCCAGCGACAGGTGCCAAACCAGTCACTGCATGTCAGGGAAACGGGGTGTTGGCATATAAACTATGACTTCGCAATGTGAGCAGCCGGCGCATAGCACCTGAACCAAGCAACCACAACATCGCCCAGGAAAGACTGCCGACGAAGGACACTTGGTCTGGTCTGTTCCCACCAAAAACACACAGTCATGAGAAAACTGGACTGAAAGCCACTCTACCAGACCACCAGCTGGACCTGGAGGAAACTCTGGAGGCACAGGCAGGCAGGAGGGGGAGCAGGGCCAAGGGCACCCAGCGGGACCCCTCACCGGCACACGATGTAGCGGACGACGTTGGCATGGCAGATGAAGATCTCATAGCTGTCCTCCTGCTGCTTGGCGTCTGCCCGGTGGATGTAGTTCCGGACGGCGGCCTCGATCCGCGCTCCATCTTCATAATACACAGCCTCCGGCTTCCAGTGAGAAACAGGGGGGTCGGGCTCGATGGGGGCGCCTTCTCTCAGCAGGTCTGTGCTGACCTTGCAGACGCCTGGCAGGTGTTTACTGATGATGTCAGTGGTTTCTACCGCACGGGTCATGGAGGAATGGACGATTTTATTAAACTTCAACCCCAAGCTTGCAAGTCGCAGACCAGTTAGTTCAGCCTGCTCACGACCCAGGGGCATCAGCGTGCGGTCCTTCTCCAGGGAGGCGTCCACGTGGTACTGGGAGTGCCTGATGAGGAAGATGTGCCGTGTGGCCTTGGCCTTGCAGTGGTCCAGCCTGGATGTCAGCTCTTCTTCTCCAGGCTCTAGGCTCCTCTTCCGCAGGTTGACCAAGGACAGTGGTTCTCTCCTGTCCCAGTTGGGGTCCCAGACGCCGGCCCCGGGCGCGCGGCCCCCGCCCACGCCAGGGGGCTCGACCACGCGCGGCCCCGCGGCCCCGCCCGCGCGGGGCTTCCCCACTGCCACAGCCGAGAAGAGCACCGCGGCTGAGCCCCCTGCCAGGCCGCAGGCCGCCAGCTGTAGCGCCTGCCCAAACGCCATGCCGGTCAAGTCCCGCGTCGACCCCACGTGGCTCTTTTATACTTTAATAAAACTTTGTGATACAAAAGCTCTGAGTGATCAAGCCTCATCACTGGCCCCGGATTGAATTCTTCTCCTGAGGAGGCCAAGAATCCCAGCATCTTTCATGGTTAGGCAACAACCTTTCAAAACAATCGTCTTTTCAAAAAATGATGAAAAGTGATGAGCATACATATGCATACGAATGAAATGGGACCTGTATCTCAAACCACATAAACATAAATCTTCCCTCAACATAAATACAACACAATCAGCCCTTCATATGCATAGATTCTCTAACTATGAAGTCATACAAATATGGACGTAAAACATTGTAATAAATTCCAAAGTTTAAAAGTGGTGAGTATTGACTTTCACCTGCTGGCACTTCTTTCCATGTCATCTCCATTATATTAGCTATGACAATGAATCACGTGCTGTAGTAAGTCACTTACACTGTGTCCAACTCTTTGGGATCATGGACTAGGGCCCACCAGGCTCCTCTGTTCATGGGATTCTCCAGGCAAGGATACTGGAGTGGGTTTCCATGCTCTCCTTCAGGAGATCTTCCTGCCCCAGGGATCGAACCCATATCTCTTATGTCTCCTGCTTTGGCAGGTGGGTTCTTTACCACTAGCACCACCTGGGAAGCCCCAAGACACATGAACATCAGTGGATTTGGGGATCCACGTGGTATATACAGAACCATTCCTCAAAGAAAACTGAAGAATGACTTTAAAATCTTAAACAAAACATGACTATATGTGTTTACAACCTTAGTGTAGCAAGGGTTTCTTCAATCTGACAAGTGCCATGGGCCGATGAAGGACTATGTGAAGAATCCTTCAAAGTCAATTTGGTAAACACAGCCTAAGTTGGCTATATTCAGTCCTCAAATGAATGAGAATGTCATTAGTAGTGGTCGTTTCAAATAAGTAGCATATGAAGCTGTTTACACTTATTGTGATTCGCGGTATACCACATTCACAAATTTCAGTAACATTTGTGCAAAAACTATACATCTCAGTGGAAACTTCTACATGAACTGTTGAGATCAGAGCTCTAACTCATACAGGCAGACTTTTACTTTTTAAATGATCCTGCATGATAATCAAACAAAACACTGGATTAAGACCTAGACAGTGTTTGAGCTCTGTACTAAATGATTTTAAAGCTAGTAGATGGAATGAGCTGATGAGGAAGACTACGAACGAGTCATCTTCTTCAAGTTGGTCAAACTGCTGACAGTCATACAACTTAATGAAAAGTTAAGCCTGTTCTCATTAAATCAGTTTAAAAGAAATAGAATAATAAAACAAATTAGTAAATCTTGCTTTCTTCATAAACACTGTACTATTTCTGCACAGCTGTGTTACTGGCATTAATAGAATCTCTTCAATAATAACTTGTCACAGTGAAATGGATTCACATTCTATATCTATTCACATCTATAATTGATGCCATGGCTGTTTCATACTATTGCTTGAATGAATACAACTTATGTGACTTCACAAACTACAAACACTACTAACATAATAGGTATTAAAATACCTTGCGTGACATAAGCATTAAGACTTAGTAGAGTTGCTCTCATGAATAGGCAGTGTTACTCACTGTAGCCACAGTACTGGAATCGGCACATTAACACCCCTGCAAAGGAAACTGAAAGGACAGAATAATAATAAACGAACTTCATAACTATACATTTAATCCTACCGTAATCATTCAACATTGTATGTTTTCTTTTAAACTAACTTTCGTATTTGGTCTACTCTAACTTCTTCTGTGTTCACTTTATGCTATACTTATTGCTAACACTTAAATTACCATAGGAGCTCTAATTATTTTTTTTTACTTGTAATGCTAGTGATAGAACCAAAGGCCGATATCTACATCAAACAGGAGAAATGTAATGGAAACTGTAAACAATTTTATGTAATAACATTGCCGTGCTCCTATACAGTCAAATGGACATTCAAAAGGACGTGATTTTTCTGAAAGTTTATTTCAGAAAGTTAGAATTGGATGACTGCAAACAATAAAACTAATAATATATTAATACATAATATTAATACTATACAGTTGGTCATTCTTTTTCCTATTCTACCACAGCTAACTGACTGGAAGTCAGTTTAAGTAACTACTACTAACATAAGACCCTCACCAATAAGTGAAGATATATAGGAAAATCCATAATAGATCTAAAAACCATCAAAGATAAAATGATGATAAGAAAAAATACAGTGACATCTTAGTTGGTATAAGAAACAGGATGATTATGAAAGCAAAACCAACAATCATGTACAGGCCTTGGAAACCTGTGTCTGTCACAAGTGTTGACTTTTATCCTTCATCTGAGGTTGTAAAATGTGCTTTGTAAAATCCTGATGTTTGCAGCAGTTGTAACCTCCTGAAGAGACTGCAATAAAAACGGTTTCCAGAATATCCTGATGATTTCCATCTACTAGGCTGTGGCGAGCTCAAGGAATACATACTCCAGAGGATAGAAGACAGACAGGTTGGGAAGACTTCTACTGCACTTAGGGAGAAAGGGCATGTTGCTACTCAGCCTAGTACAAGTGTAGAAGCAACACCTCAGTGATTAAACCTTTAAACACTCGACAAATATGAGAATGACTGGTATGAATCAACCTTCAGAAGTACCTTCTCAGACCTCCCGTCATAAGCACGAGCATAATAAAACACTGAGTTTTCATGGTCTCACACAAAATTAGACTCACTTATGACTTTGCTTTGAGAGGACTTGAACTACTCATTGTTAAAGAAAAATGATCCTTTCTTCTCTGAAGATTTGTTAATCATTCAGTTGGGTGTGGTGAATAAAATACTTAAGGATCTAAAACATAAAAATGCAATAAGCAAAGCACATAGAATTTTTGTTCCCTTTCTCAAAGGATAGAATATTTTGTATTTGCACTGATTTTATGTCTTGACTCCATGTACAACTATATATTGATATTTTTAGTTGAAATACAATAGGACTAAAAATATTGATATAATACTAATAAATCATGTTCGTATGTGTGATTGTCACATATGATTCACAGGAGATTTAAATTCACAGTTGTCAACATAAAGGATTATTGTTATTTAGCTTCTTCATGAATCTATACCATGAATGAAGAGCTTTTCTCAAAATATTTCACTGAGGGAACTACAAGGATGATAGGCATAATACTATGCTTCAACTCATGGATTTCTAAGCATTGTTCACAATACAGATCTGATTTTCAACATGAGGGTTCTCTCAGTGTCCTTAAACAGCATTTGTTTTTCTGTATACAGAAGGAAAAACCTCATGAGTATCCAACTTGTTCACGTAAAATGAGTGTATGAATTGTTATCTTCCTGATGCAGGGATCAAACCCACATCACTCCCATCTCCTGCACTGGTAGGCAGATTATTTACCAACTGGACCACCTAGGAATCAATATACATTTCAGTAACCGCTGCCATCAACTTCTACTGTTCATGACCGAAGTAGGAGAAAGAACATTGGAAGAAGTACTCATAAGTCAAGGAACTGTTATACTGGGTACTCCAGTTATTACTGGGACAAGCCAGTTCCTCCAATGATGATGGGTATAACTGAAAAATTATTACAAATTCATGGGATGCGAGGTCTACATGATAAACGTGTTCCTCTTATGCTACTGCTTCAGGTATGCCTACTTCAGCATGAAGGACTGAACTTAAAGGGATGCCTACTATTCCAGCTCAACCAACAGATAGTGAAGTGCAGATCATTGTCCTTTGTTGGAAATAATCAGCAGTTTGTCAACACATGTAACATGCCAGAGCAAGCCTTGGGGTGGAACTCTAAACACAGGTTAGGCTCTCTTTTTGCCAAGCCCTGTGATGAAATACAGATCAAAAAAAGAAAAACAATGATTTTGTCGGGACTTCCTCACCTTTTCTTTCTGGATGGCAGGAAGCAGACACTGAGGCCAGATGACTGCAGGATTTAATTGTGAACTAACATTCGTTGGGGTGGAAGCTCATCACTCTAGTAAGAATGTGGCTCAATTAAACTATTTGACTTACATTCACTTCATGTACATAGAGTTCTATAATCCTTCGTTAAGGAATTAAATAAGTTATACTTCCTTATACCTTCACAATCTCTTGGTTTACCCTAATGTGAATTCCTAGTCCAGCATTTATACAATGAGTGTTACAGGTAGGAATAGTGCATAAATGATGATGAGCAATAATAGGAAGTTTATTCTCTGTTTGAATTCTCAATTTTTTATATAATCAATCAGTGAAATATACTTACAGATGTGAATATTTTAGTGGCATGTACAAATGTACATTGAGTAGTGCTATGATAACTCATAGTGCTGGCACAATAATTATCAGGACTATTATGTCTTTTTCATATATTCCTTTTGAGATTCTATTCCATTATACGTTATCATAAGATATGCAATACAGTTTCCTAAACTGTACAGTAGGTCCTTGTGGTTTCTTTCATATATAGTACTATGTATTTGTGAATAATTCAAACAAAAACTGGTACACAAATATTCATAGTGACATTAATCACAATAGCCCAAAGGTAGAACCCATTCAAGTGTCCATCGGTGGGTGAATGAATACGCAGCACAGGGTATATTCAAAAGCTTGAACAGTAGTCTACCGTACAAAAAAGTAAACTGAAATGGCTCGGCCACTGTGCAAGACATTACAGAAACTACTCCAAAACTAACACATGGAATAAATACATAGTTCAAGTCTAATTCATGCTATGTACCCAAAAGGTTTGGGAAAAGGGGCTGAGAAAATGCATATTTCTGCAGTCATAGTCACAACAGCATGATTCACACTGGCCAAGAAACAGAAGCAATCTAAGTGTCCATGGCAGCCAATTCCATAAACAAACTGTGGTATACACACAATGGAATATGATTCCACCCTTAGAAGTTGGTAATTCGGACAATGCTACAATGTGGACAAAACTTATCATCATTATATTAAGTGAAATAAACCAGACCAAAAAAGAACAAACATTCTGTGATTCCACTAGTATGAGATATCCAAACAAGTCAAATCCAAGCCCAGAAAAAGCAGAAAGTGATTCCCAGGGATCGAAGACTGTTCATGTTTCATGGACCCCATCCAGTTTCCCTTGGGGAAACTGACTTCCCATGACATTTCCAAAACCAATTATACAAATAATTCGAAGCCATATCCAATCAAATGAATGTAGACATAATTTTACAATTTACACCAACCTCACTCAAACTTCTCGATAGACAAAAAGCAAAACTGTATCTATGATACCTCAGCTTTGCTTAAAACTGTATCTAGAATACTTCAGTTTTGCTTATGAAATTTAACAACAACAAAAAGAAAAAACACTAAAGTCTATCCAAAAAAGGATATAAAACATATATAACATGAACTTTATAAAATTAGAAATTTAAACTGTGAAAAACCTTATTCACAAAACTTAAACACAAGCCACAGAAAAATATATTTACAAAATACCTATCCGATAAAGGATTGTACTCCAACTATACCAAAAAATCAGGAACAAACAATCTCATTAAAAATGTATAAATCTGAACACCTGGCCAAAGGAAATATACAGATAGTAAATAACCATATCAAAAATACTCAAAATCATATGTCATTAGGAAATTACAAACTAAAACAACAGTGAGGTAGCACTGCACACCTATTAGATCCAGTAAACTCAATAAAGGGGGGGGGGCACTTTTCTGGTGACTCAGGGGTAGAGACTCTGCCTGACAATGCAAGAGACTTAAGCTTAATCCCTTACCCAGGAAGATCCCACATGCCAGAGAAACTTAGCTGGATTTTTCCAGAGCTAAACAAGGCTCACCTGTGACCTGAACACTACACATCTAGTACTTGGTAAACAGCTTTGAAAAAGTCACACAGACAAAAACTATCACACAATTACACACAACAGCTCTACTTGTAATAGCTAAAAACTTTCAAATATCAGGATGTCTTCGGTAGATGACTGTGTAAACAAATTGGGATACATCCAAAGTGAAGGGGAGCAAATGCTACCCCAATACATACTGCTTCAGCATGAGAATTTGTTGGACCTAAGTAACTTTTTTTTTAAGAGGACACATAATCATCTCTGAAACCCAAGTTCAAGATGGCTCTTCTGTGAGTCACATTTACCAGAGAAATCTCATTTCAAAGGAATCCTGGATATATACCAGACAAAAGGATGACAGTCTTGCGAAACTCTTTTTTTTATCAATATGAAAAGCTAAGACATAAATCTGTACAACAACCATACCCTTCCCTTCCTTTGGTTTTACTTTTTTTTAATATTTATTTTTTTATTTGGCTGTGCCAGGTCGACCTTCGTTGAGGCAAGCCAGATATTTAGCTACAGCATGCAAACTCTTCGTTGTGGCATGGGAGATCTAGTTCTCTGATCAGGGATTCAACCTGGGCCTCCTTCTTTGGGAGTGTCCAGTCTTAGCCACTGGACCACCAGGAAGGCCCTGTTTTGTTTTTAGAAGATGGTATCTAAGGTGATATCTTGGGCCATTTCAGTCACTGACTCAGTTTCCTGAGTTTCTCCAAAGCACGCACAAGGTACACATTATTAAACTGGTTTGCAAAACAAGTAAAGGTTGTTTGCTACAACATTGTATGCTTACAAATATCTAAATGGTAAATAGCATGTTATTTATTTTTTAATTACTATGAGGGAAAAAAAGAATGCAGTATTCATACATGTTACATCATGAATAAACATTAAAACCATCTTTAGTGAAAAAAAATACATATAGAAAAGGCCACCCAGATCCCATATTCACCATGTGTGCTTTAAATCCATCAAGTGTGTCCAAATAACTGAAAATCTCAGTAACACTCTAAAAAAGAAAAAAGGATGAAGATGGAAAAAAAGATATATTCATACAATTGAACGATTGCTGAAAGTGGAAGTCGGGCTGTGGATTACATTATAATGTAGAAACCACATGATTTCCTGATTTTGGAGGTTATGTGCTGGTTCTGCAGGAGAATGCACCCATTTTGGATAAAACACATAGAGTATTTTAGATGATGTGGCAAATGTGAGTACTTTTTCCCATTGCTAGGAGTATTCTGTCTGTACATTTTAAATTACTGGAAAGTAAATTATGTTTCAAAACAATCATGTCAATACCACAAAAGAAAATCAGATTAGACAGGCACGAAAGTTTCTTATACAGGCCAAGACTTACCCAGACAAAGTTCAAGGGAAGCTGTGATGCTCACCACCCTTGAAGGAGTCCACATGGAATGAAGAAGGACTGTGGGAAGTCTATTAGTAACCACCATGTCTTGAGTCCTCTGGATGACCTATTGCAGGAGAAACAGATTTTACAAATAAAAATTTCCACATCACTTCACAAAAAGTTGTTAGACTACATTCAGTAAAACTGAATCATTTCGGATCAATTTACAATCATATAAAATACTGCAATCTACAATCCCAATCAATATACAAAAATCAGTTGCATTTCTATACACTAATAACAATGACACAAAAATTAAGAAAATCCCACTTATAACTGCATCAAAAAGAATAAAGCATCTAGCAACAAACTTAACCAAGGACATAAAAGACCAGTAGTCAGAAAACTAGAAAGCAATGATAAAGAAACCAAAGAAAACACAAATAAACAGAAAACTATTCCACGCTCATGCACTGGAACAATGAGGAAGTAAAATGTCCACTCCATCCAAAGCCATCAACAAATACACTGACTGCAATCACAGAATAATATTCAATGGCATTTTTCACAAATAGAAATATTCCTAATATTAGGCTGCTAATATTGAACAGGACCTTAAACAGCCAAAAAGACTCTGAGAAAGAAGAACACAGATGGACGCATCTTCCTCTCCGACTTCAAACTACATCACAGAGCGGTAGGAAGCACCACAGTGAGGAACTGGCACGAACACAGACACGTGGACTCGCGGAAGGCATAGAGAGCCCAGGAGTGAAGCCACATGTACGCGGTCAGTTCATGAACATCAAACCGGGAACGAGCGAAGAGGAAAGGACAGTCTTCTCAAGAAACAGTGACAGCAAAACTGGCCACCTGCACTGAACAACATCACTGGTCATCCTCCAGATCATCTAACAGAAATCTAACTGAAAACCCGCCGTTTTGCACATGGAGCTCTCCTCCCGCGCCCCGAGTCCTCTGAGATGGCCCTCCCATCACCGCTCAGCTGGACACAGGAAACGTCTACTTTGTCCTCATCTTTCCCTCCTGCAGCGCCTCCCTGCTGGGGCACTGAGGCAAGCCCGCTCCTCTCAGCCTGGACGCAGCCCCGTTTCCAGAAGCCCGAGCTCTGACGGCCCTGAGGAGAGAAAGCTCCCGCCAGCTGGTCACCCAGCCCAATCTGAGGGCAGAGCGTCCTGCGCCCGCGGGTCAGAGGGGCCTTTGGCGCCCCCTGCAGGCCGCCGGAGAAGAGCGGGCAGCCCCGCGCTCACACAGCCCAGACGGCAGAAGCAGCTCTGCGGCGAGCGCTCAGACTGGAAGCCCAAACCCAAATGGAGCCGAATAGCTCCACGACCCTCCTCAAAACACGGTAAGGAACAGTCAGAGCCTGCATGGAATGCGGCCACAAAAAGGATCACATTTGAGGCACTGCTAATGAAGTGGATGAACCTAGAGCGTATGAAACAGGGAAGTCAGTCAGAAAGAAAAAAACCTGGACTCTAGAAGGATGGTCCTGACGAATCTGTTCACGGAGCAGCAGTGGAGATGCAGACATAGGGAACAGACTTACGGACAAGGGTGGGGAACAAGAGGGAGAGGGTGAGATGAACGGGGAGAGCAGCACGGATGCATGCACACCAACCTAAGCTGGGAATTTGCTGTCTGCCTCAGGGAACTCAAACTGGGGCTCTCTTGATAGCCCAGAGAGGTGGGAATGGGCGGGACGTGGGAGGGAGATTCAAGAGTGGGAGGCCACACATACCCCTACGGTTAATTCATGTTGATGTATGACCAATCAAACCAATATTGTAAAGCAATGATCAATCAACTAAAAATAAATGTTAAAAAAAACATATGGAATAAAATGAACATAAATACAAACTTTGCAACACCGTAATTCCATTTAAAAAGCTATAAAAATATTAGAAAACAACAAAAGATCTACATGACCTTTGGTCTGGTGATCAGTTCCAACACACAACAAAAAAGCCAACTTACCAATTATTAATATAAATTATTTAAAACATTGACTTTTATAATTTTATACATTTACTCTGTGGAGGACCTTACTCGAGAGAACCAAAAGACAAACTGTTAAATGAACCACTGACCACCCACCCTCGCCAAGCAACAGAGAAGAGAAAACACTTGCAGTAATCATCTTACAACAGGAGGTCCTGGTAAGGAACAAGGAACTAACAAGCTACCACCAACCAGAATTCTGGAGAGGTCAAAAGGAGACGGGAGACTCCAGTCCAGAGGTCCTACCAACCTCCCAGGATCCTCCTCGCTGGAATCCATCTCCACTAAGTGATGTATGTGCCCCCAGGAAGGATCCCAATTCAGAATGACTTGCAAGAGACAAGCCAAAAACGAGTCCAATGACCATAAACCCTGAGACTATGAGGCACGTGGCAGAGCAGTTCTCTCCGTTTCCCTCACCCTCCTGCCCTCCATCCCAGCAGCCCTTCCCAGTAAAGCCTCTCACTTGGACAGCACTCCTCTCCTCGGACAATTCATTTCCAAGTGTCAGACAAGAACCCACTCTCAAGCCCTGGAAGGGATCCCCTTTCCTTCATCAAAACCACAATCCAGGAGAAAATACCTTCAAAATGTTATCTTGTAGAGAAGGAAATGGCACCCCCTCCAGTATTCTGTCCTCAGAAATCCCAGGGACAGAGGAGCTTGGTGGGCTACAGTCCCACAGCAGGGCATTTCTGAGGGGAGGAAACAGTCCCAGGGAAGTTGAGGCGCTCGCCAAAGGCCCCAGAGCTTTTGATGGCACAGCCAGAACTGTGGCTGAGGATTCCCAGGTGCCAGGCCTCTTGATCCCGGCCTCTTTCACCAGATACATGTGTGGAAAACTAGAATCTAAAATATGCCCTGGTGGCTCCGTCGTAAAGAATCCGCCTGCCAGTGCTGGAGATGCAGGTGTGATCCCTGGGGTGGGAAGATCCCACATGCTATGGAGCCCGTGTGCCACAACTGCGGAGCCTGTGCTCTGGAGCCTGGAAGCCACAACACCGAGCTGACACACTGCAACTCCTGAAGCCCGTGAGCCTGTGCCCCACAACGAGAGGAGCCGCTGCAGTGAGAAGCCCGCACACCACTAGTTATGGCCCACGCTCACCCAAACTAGGGGGAAGCCCACACACGAAGACCCAACACAGCCAAAAATAAATACAATCATTTTCCTAAAAAAAAATGCATGTCTGACAAAGAATCTGCACTCAAATTGTCCAAGAACGCTAGAGCAAACAAGTCCATTCATAACTGGTAAAGATTGAAATAAACACCTGGCCACAGAGGGTATACTGATAGTAAACTCTCCTACAGAAACACCCTCAAGATACTGGTGGGATGCATGCACAGCCCCCTTTGGAAGACAGTCTGGCAGTTTTTTCAGTAACCACATGGGACAAGCACTGAATTCTATACATGACAAGTGGTGGAAGCCAGGTATCTTACCACTGGAGTGGGAAGTTACAGATAAACAAAAGGAAAGGTTACAATATCCATGTCATGGTGGATCAGGTTGCAGACATCATCACAAATTACCTTTAACTGAATATGTTCAAAGGTAAGCTGGGAAAAAAAAAAAAGGTAAGCTGGAATACACGTATATATTTCCATGTATTGTCAGCTGAACATATTTAGCTCCTACATGTATGTTGTAAATATCGTTCTCTAATAAAAGGGAACAGGAAATGTCCCTGTTGGCCCAGTGGTAAAGAATCAGCCTACCAATGCAGGGAACACGGGTTCAATCCCTGGTCCTAGAAGAGTCCACATGCCCAGGGGCAACTAAGCCCCCATAAAACTATTGAGGCTTGCACGCTCCAGAGCCCAAGTTCCGCAACCAGAGAAAGCACTGCAATGAGAAGCCATGGCACAGCACCTAGAGGGCAGCCTCTGCTCACTACAACCAGACATCTAGCAACAAAGCCCCAGCACAGGCAAAACTAACTCAATGGTAAAGAAATAATAAAAGGACAGAAGTTCTTTGAAGAAATGACTGAGACTAGGGGTGAGACAGTAAATATATGAGCCAGGGTAATCTTAATTTATGAGAAAGTAAAGACAACTATCAAGCTGTCCAAACTGATAAAA
Source organism: Cervus canadensis (assembly GCF_019320065.1). Taxonomy (NCBI): domain Eukaryota; kingdom Metazoa; phylum Chordata; class Mammalia; order Artiodactyla; family Cervidae; genus Cervus; species Cervus canadensis. The sequence continues at coordinate 13,565 of NC_057389.1, forward strand.
ATGAATGATTACACAGTTTTATCTGTATACACTAGCAAATAACAATCTGAAAAGGAATTTAAAAACACAATTCCCTTTCAATAATGTCAACATTAATAAAATACTTTGCCATGGATGTAATGAGGATGACAAGACTGGCACACTGGAAATTCTACACGATTGCTGAAAAATATCCTAAATACATGTACAGATATTCCATAGCAATGGGAAGACTCAGGATAGCAATACCATGGAATGCATCTTCAATCTGAAATGAACATTCAATCTGAATTACAAAAGACTGAAAGGTTGTTGCTGAACCACGAAAGGCACCAGGATTCTTGGCCTCCAGAGGAGAAGAATTCAATCCAGGGCCAGTTGACGAAGCTTGATTGCTCAGAGCTTTTGTGTCATTAAGTTTTATTAAAGTATAAAAGAGATAGAGGGAGCTGCTGACACAGACATCAGACAGGGCAGTAAGAGTACCCCCTGCTAGCCTTTAGCCAGATGTTATACAGCCACTAGCAGTCTGCTAATGAAAGAAAGGCAATGTCTCAGAGATCGGCGCCAGGCCCCTCACCCACAACATGCATTGAGATAACATTGGCAGCAGGTGAGTCATCCCGGGCCATAAAATGATTGACATGAATCTTGAAAAAAGGCAGATTTCCAAGCAAATATATAGTTTCATGAACATAGATTAGGAGAACAAGGTACTAGTAAAATACTGGTTTGTCAAGTCGGTTCTGAGCCTTTAGGAGGAACCAACTTGAAGACAGAGTCTAGGATAAATACATAGTATATTAACATAGATTAAGACAAACATTTCCATAAGAAAAATGCATTGCTTAGCTCAAGGTCTGAGAAAAGTTAAATTCAGGTGGAGCCAGGAGTCTCATGGCAACAGAATTTTAAGAGAAACCTCCTTTTAAATTTGTATCCTGAAGGGGAAAAAATGTAACACTAGTTTGTTTCCTCCTGCCTCTTAAGAGAGAGACAAAAAAAAGTCTCACACTTGCAGCCTATTTTCTCTGTCTGGAGACCCCTGGCCTTCCTGCCTATTACCCTCTCCAGGCCTTTAGGAAGCAATACACAAGCTGACCCTCACACACACGTGTCATGACAACGGACTCCAAGGAGCCAAAACAATCACACGAGTCTGCAGTTCAAAGGTCCTCTGGTATGCTGTGCTAAGTCGCTTCAGTCACGGCGGACTGTCAGAGCCCACCAGGCTCCTCTGTCCATGGGAATTTTCCAGGCAAGAATACTGGAGTGGGTTGACGTGCCTGCAACTCCAGGGGATCTTCCCAATCCAGGGATCAAATTCCTGCATTGGCGGGTAGGTTCTTTACCACTAGCACCACCTGGGGAAAAAGTGCCTAAATGGAGATCAGGGAAACCTAGTTAGGAGAAGGGACTCAGAGAAAAGGAAGTGAAGGAGGGAGATTCTTAGTCACATTCAGAGAAGCCCAGCAGGTAGTTCTGCAGGTGGAAGAGGAGGAAGCAGGCTGGAGCTGTGTAGAAGATGAAAGAGGGAACTAAAGCAGGGGCCCCCAACCTCTAGGATCTAACGCCTGATGATCAGAGGTGGAACTGATGAAATAATAGGAATAAGTGTTCAGTCACTCAGTCGTGCCCAACCCTTTGTGACCCTATGGACTGTAGCCCACAAGACTCCTCAGTCCATTGAATTCTTCAGGCAAGAATACTGGAGTGGGCTGTCATTTCCTTTTCCAGGAGATCTTCCCAACCCAGGGATTGAACCCGGGTCTCCCGTATTGCAGGCAGACTCTTTACCAACTGAGCCACCAGGGAACAGAAAGAGAAATAGAGTGCACAATAAATGGACTGCACTTGAAACATCCCCTAACCTTCCCCCACCCCTGTCAAAAAATTGTCTTCCAAAAAAATTCCCAAGGTCAAGGAAGAAACTGCAAGTGTACTCATCTGTCCCAGGTTGCTGGCTTAGGGAGATGCTGAAGCAGGGGTGTCCCAAGAGGAAGACCCTCCCTTGTGTGGGGTCCTCAACAGACCTCCAAAAGCCTTGGTGATGATCAGAGAGATTTGTTTCATTTTTTTTTTTAATATCCTTGTGGGATCAACTTAAAACTTAGCAATTCTGTTACAGTCTTCCTAAGAAAAAGTTTTCTTTCTTTACTGATCCGTGAAGTACCAACTATGATGATCACTGTTCTAATATACCTCATAGTGTTGCTGACACTATGGATACAATTGTGTGACATTGAACTTATTCAATAAAAATGATGAAACATCTGCCCTGCGCCCACCACTTTCCAAGGGTTGGGGAGTACAGTGAAAATACTCCATAAGATGCACAGCTGGTAGGCACATTCTTTAAAAAAGCCTTTTACACTTCCACCAATAGCTTATTCTCAATGTCAACACTTGCCAATTAATGACCATGCTGGGCAGAAAGCTCATTAAAAACCCAGGAGCCAGGGTTCCTGGAAGGATACCCCATTCTCCCTTCGACAGTCCTCCACCCTCTCTGGCTCTCAGTTTCCTCATCTGCAAAATCATGGACGACTAACTATAATTCATCCCTGGATCCCAAGTCTATTGAGAGGGATGGGAAATATTACTCCAAGGCCTGGATGATAGACCAGATTTAAAGAAAAATATGTCATTGCTGCTTTTCAGTCAAACAGACAAATACAATGAAGAAAGGAGTCCCTGGCCCTAAGGGATTTGCCTAGGGGTCTAGTCTGGGAAATTCTTACACATCAGGAGATGGCTCTGAGCTGGATTTCCACAAACAAGAACACCCATGCAAACGACAAGCCTCCAGAGCTCTGTGCCCATCGGTCACAAGAGACTGCCTCCCGATGGCCAGCAGCATTTACAAGTGACCTCCTAAGACCGTCACCAAACTACAGAGGCACCTCTGGCTTTTCTGTTTCCCTCACTTTTCTGACTCTTTCCTTTAAAATAAAAGAAAATTTCTTCATAGAATGCCACAGTGGAAGGAAAATAGGCCTTCAATTTTTAGACCTCAGTTTGCAAAAAACTTGGAGCTTTTAATTAAAGCACCACATAATTAAAAAAATTTACACCTTCTAATTATTCAGTTCCAAAACACCACACTTATTGCACAGGGTCCCTATGGAAAGGCCCCCTTTCAGCAGGACAGCCACAGATTCCACCACGAAAGGGCAGCAAGGTGCCCTCCTCCTTTCTTTTCTGCCTGGGTGGCCACCAGGTTTTTAAATCCATGCACCCTACTAAGTTTCTAGGGTGCAATTCGTGGACCCTTCCCTTTCCCATCCCAGCAGGTGATTAAGGGCCCACTGGACTGCAAACTGCCCGTAGCAGGGCTGGGCCGGCCGGCCAGCCAGAGTAAGGGTTGTGGAGTGCCCAGCAGGTGAAAGAAATCACCAGGCAGGATAAATCCCTTGGACTTGCTGGGGACCTCGCTGCAGGCACTAGGCTGCTAGGGAAAATCACGAGGGTCTGAGCTTTATGCGAAGGGGATAAGTGGTAAAGGCCTTGACCCCAATGGCGAGGCCTTTCTATGACCTCCAGGTTAGAGGGCTCCGAGACTATGCCAACAGAGAGGGCGCAATGCGTGGTTCCCTGCTCCACCCCACGCCACCGAGTCCCAGTTCCCTTACCTGTGGTCCGTACCCCTCTGCTCCACTCACTGGATGCTGATTGATGGGGACCCAGGAGCCCACGAAATGGGCATTCCCAGTTGCAATGGAGACCCCTGAGACCTGGGACCCACTGCCTAGGAGCTCAGAGGAGGGGCGCTCCACCCCAGACGCGGGCCAGGTGTGCTCCGCCCATACGCCCACTTCCAGGAGAGGCCCGTGGGCCTCGCTGCTGCCGCCAGGTGAAATCCATCCAGGAGCAAATCCACCCCACCTAGACAACCCAAGCTTTTTATCAGCTGTGAAGTGAAGTCGCTCGGTCGTGTCCGACTCTTTATGACCCCATGGACTGTAGCCTACCGGGCTCCTTCGTCCATGGAATTTTCCAGGCAAGAGTACTAGAGTGGGTTCTCATTTCCTTCTCCAGGGGATCTTCCCAACCCAGGAATCCAACCGGGGTTTCCCGCACTGCAGGCAGACGCTTTACCATCTGAGCCACCAGGGAAGACCCACGCTAGGTACCTGGAAAGGGGGAGGCGCGCCTCGCGGGCCACTGCCGGGACGTCGACCACCACCGCGTCCCCGCCCGCGGGCCTCGGCGCTGCCGGCCCGTAACGCATGGGGGACCCCGCCATGAGCCGGTCGACCGCCGCCCGGAGGTCCCCGCCGATGCCAGACGACCACCCCCACATCCCCCCGAAACGGGGCAGAGCCCTCCCCCACCACCTCGCACACCCGTACGGCCGCCCCCCTCCCCGGGACCCAGTCCTCTCCCCTCAACCACCGGGACCCCTACCCGCGCCCGCGTCCCAGGCACCCTTCCCGCACCACCAAGCGCAGAGGAAAGGGGCTCCGACGGGAAGCGTGGCGCCAAGCGGGCAGGGGACACGACAGAGGTGAGAGGGCGAGAGAAGCGGACAAGACAGCCGCGGGAGGCGTGGGCAGTGGGGGTTGGGAGCAAGCCGCGAGGCTCGGAGGGCGTGGGGAGGCGCCTGGCGACGAGCAGCGGGCGACCGACGACCGGCCGAGGCACCAGGTCCTCGGCCCAGGCACTCGGTCCAGGGCCAGCGACGGGCAGGCACGCGGCCCCGCAGCGGGGAGCCGCCACCCGTCACGCCTCACAGCCCGCCAGACGCGACCGGAGGATCCGCACCGTGCGGTCCGCGGCCGGGGTGAAGGCAGTCGTGGCCGGCGCCACGGGCAAAGGCACGTGGGGTGGGGTGCGGGCGCGCTGAGCACCCCCTCCGCCCAGCCTCCCGCAACCCTCGGACCCAACCTCGAGGGAACGTGGCGAGGAGGTCGGGCGGAAGAGGGACGCCGGAAAAGACGCCACCGGGCGCGGAGCAAGGGTGGCGGGGCGCCCGGCCGGGGATGGAGGCGCGGAGGGCGGGCGGGAAGGTGGAGAAGAGCCGCCTTTCCCACCCGACCCCCACTCTGCACGCCGCCCCCCACCTTCTCGCGCGGATCCTCATCCCCTACCTCCGGAAAGGCCACCGGACCTGACGGCCCGCCCGGGGCGCGCCGCCTTCCAGACGTCTTTCTCTCCCTTCCTTCCCACCCCGCGCCGCAAGGGTGGAGGAGAGGCTCAGGAGCCGGGCGGGGCGAGGGGAAGCCACCGGGCCGCTCTCGGAACCGACCACGTTAATGATCCTTCCGCAGGTTCACCTACGGATACCTTGTCAGCTGATCCGTCTATAATTAAGGGATAAAACTATGACTACAGGAAACAAAGATGACCTGACCTAGGACGGCCACGATATTCTATAGAACCAGAGAAAATTGGTTAAAATAAAATTTTTTCTTGGAAACTGTAAAGCTGGTTCTTTTGCATATGCAATTAAAAACAATGAGCTTGTTTAAAAAGGCCTGCCTAGGGCAAAGCTTGAAGTTAACCCTTTCCTTGAAAAACACTGCCCACTTTGCCTGAGGCCTCAGCCTTGGGAAAATGAGAACTTCAAACCCCACCCCACCCCCAAAAAAAGGAGGTCAAACAGATATTTTAAATCTTGGGCTGAAAACTAGAAGATCTCTGTCTGTCTGTGTGGATTTATGTATGTCTCAGTGTGAGTCTTCTGTTTTTTGATAACATTGCTGAAGTTGTGAGTTCTTATTTAAATAATCTAAAGAAAAGGAAGCCCTTACAAATCAAACAGTTCTAAATACAAGAAAATATTGACCTAAATGAATTTTGGATTCATGTGAACTGGGAAATAGTCAATATTAAATATCTAGTATTTTTTTTCACTAATACAGACATGTCTAAGAGTCATTAACATTGAGCATAAAATTTTCATAGTGCCTAGGTTTATTATAACTTAAATATTGCTATATTGTTATATAGAATATATATATATTCTATATATATATATAGAATTGTCAACAAAGTACCTCTGAAAACAAACAAACAAAAAGAAAAAACAACTAAAAAATGAAAATGTGATGTGAGCTTTTAGATAAACTGTTAAAAATAATTATACTTTAAAATATCTGTCTATAATAGTCTCGATTGAAGGCAGAGGAGAAGGGGACGACAGAGGATAAGATGGTTGGATGGCATCACTGACTCAATGGACATGAGTTTGAGCAAGCCCCGGGAGTTACTGATGGACAGGGAGGCCTGGCATCCTGCAGTCCATGGCGTGGCAAAGAGTCAGACACGACTGAGCAACTGAACTGAACTGAACTTACAATAGTTTCTCCAGACTTTGGTTACCTGAATTTCTATCGTTGTGCTAAACTAAGTGATGACAGTGTATTTAATAGCTAGGTCTTTTCCAAATAAATTAAGGTTCTGAAACATTCACTATTTGACAGGACCTTCCTCTTACACAGAAACTAAAGAGATTTTGACTATCCATGAATAGTGTCTGGTGCCATCCTAAGATATTCACTATAAGAAAGCAATTTTTTTTTTTTTAGATAGTATCACTGATACGTATGTTCACCAATCTATACAATGCCAATATAAAAGTCACTTCTTGGTTGCTTAAGGAAAATGTATGTCTTGTTATTAAAGAAGGTACGAGGAATGAAATCGCATTTTATGAAGGAAAAAGAAGTAGTTCTGACTTACAGGTGGCAGTTTCAGGATGAGAGAAGCAAAGGAATGGGTACAGAAAGGGATAAGGAGGTTTTATGGAAATTGGACCCACAGAAAAGAGTTTTGTGCCTAGTACAAGCTTTCTTGAGATGTTGAACTGCCTTTGCTAATGGATTTTAAGTTTCTTTACCTCTTAAGTGATCTGTTCTAGGTTTACCTTTGAAATCTTTTGTTAACTTTGGCTAAGTGGATAAGTATTGTTTCGCAGCCTACCTGACTGTTATAAACCCTTTTGATATTTATGAACAAACCTTCCTAAATAATTGACTTCTACCTAACTTTGGGATGCTTCAGAGGGCCCCTGAGACCTCCTAAAGAGAGATATTAAACAACCTGAGTTCATTTGGCATGTTAAACTACATGGGAAGTGTTGTCAGAAGGAGTGATGAATCTTCTCAAGTTATAGTGTATGGTTGATGATACTAATATAGAAATCCTAGAAATTACGTGACATTCATGAAAATCTGATATGTTCTGGTAAAATGCTGTCAGGTATAATTCTAGTTATATTAAAGTGTTTCAGGTCACAGCAATGACCAGGTTAGTCAATTTCAATTTAATCAGATTTTAAACATACCTTCTATGGTTTCACACTGATGCCTTTGCAAAAATACTGCTACTTCAAGATGTATGGAAAAGACTTTTCTAAGCTTACCCATAAACAATTTTTTTGTTTGTTTGTTTATTATCTGGTAAGCTGGTACCAGATTGGAATTTAATCTACTCTCTAGATTAAGAGAATAGAGTTTTCTTAGAATGCAGCTTTCAATCACAGATTATTAATTTCTTTACCTTTAAGTGATTTATATTTGTTTTTATAATTTTTTTTTTACTTCAGTAAAGTAAATAAGCATTATTTAAGATTATGGTACATGTAGGATGGACCAAGCTTTCCCCACTCCTGCAAATTCTCTTAACCCCTCAGATTCTTCTGATAGGACCAAGGTCTCAGTTCCCTCCAGGGGGACAATCCAAGCTTTTTATCAGCTGATCTGCCCCTGATATCAGAGTCAATTTGAGCACTATTTGGTCTATAATTTAGGCATGAAACTACGACTACATAAAGGAGAGATGACTTTTTGATGCAGGATGGCCATGATATTCCTTGGACTTCAGAGAAAATTGGTTAAAATGAAACTTTTTTTTTTTCCCCTTGGAAACTGCAAAGCTGGTTCTTTTAGCATATGCAGTTGAAAACATCTAGGTTGTTAGGTCAGTTTTCATTCCAGTCCCAAAGAAAGGCAATGACAAAGAATGTTCAAACTGCTGCACAGTTGCACTCATCTCACACGCTAGTAAAGTAATGCTCAAAATTCTCCAAGTCAGACTTCAACAATACATGAACCGTGAACTTCAAGATGTTCAAGCTGGATTTAGAAAAGGCAAAGGAACCAGAGATCAAATTGCCAACATCCACTGGGTCAAGGAAAAAGCAAGAGAGTTCCAGAGAAACATCTATTTCTGCTTTACTGACTATGCCAAAGCCTTTGACTGTGTGGATCACAATAAACTGGGGAAAATTCTGAAAGAGATGGGAATGCCAGCCCACCTGACCTGCCTCTTGAGAAATCTGTATGCAGGTCAGGAAGCAACAGTTAGAACTGGACCTGGAACAACAGACTGGTTCCAAATAGGAAAAGGAGTATGTCAAGGCTGTATATTGTCACCCTGCTTATTTAACTTATATGCAGAGTACATCGTGAGAAATGCTGGGCTGGATGAAGCACAAGCTGGAATCAAAATTGCCAGGAGAAATATCAATAACCTCAGATGTACAGATGACACCACCCTTATGGCAGAAAGCGAAGAAGAACTAAAGAGCCTCTTGATGAAAGTGAAAGAGGAGAGTGGAAAAGCTCAACATTCAGAAAACTAAGGTCATTGCATCTGGCCTCATCACTTCATGGCAAATAGATGGGAAAACAGTGGAAACAGCAGCAGACTTTATTTTGGGGGGCTCGGAAATCACTGCAGATGGTGACTGCAGTCATGAAATTAAAAGACACTTGCTGCTGCTAAGTCACTTCAGTCGTGTCTGACTCTGTGCAACCCCATAGACGGCAGCCCACCAGTCTCCCCCATCTCTGGGATTCTCCAGGCAAGAACACTGGAGTAGGTTGCCATTTCCTTCTCCAATGCATGAAAGTGAAAAGTGAAAGTGAAGTTGTTCAGTCGTGTCCAACTCTTAGCGACCCCATGGACTGCAGCCTACCAGGCTAGTCTGTCCATGGGATTTTCCAGGCAAGAGTACTGGAGTGGGTTGATACTGCCTTCTCCGAAAAGATGCTTATGACTTGTGCCTTAGCCAAACTACTCTGGGTTAGAGGGTGTTTTTGAGGAGATCAAGTGGGGAGCAAATCAGAAGGCTGTTGTAGGTGTCCTGGTATGTGACCTCAGGACCTGAACAAGGATGGCAGTGGGGATGGAGAGGAGCTGCAACGGAGAAAGATTTTAGTGGATGTGACTTCACAACTCAGTAGTTAATTACAGACAGGGGAAATATGAGCAAGAGGCAAAGAATCATGGCAGGCTTCTAGTCTAAGGAACGGACAGCAAAGCCTGGAACCATACTTGTGTGGTTGAGATTCAATCAATCAGTAACTTGTGCTCAAGCAACTTTCTCCAAGGGGAGTAATTCCACCATTAAACTGTAGAAATACTGTTCCTGGGCCCTCATACGTGCGAGTCCCTGAGCACTTTGCATTTCATGAGTATGACAATTGCTTTTTATCTGGTCATCCAGGAAGGGTGTGGGTTTAGGAGCTAGGATGGGCTTGTTTTAAAGGGTGTTTAGAGCCTTGCAGGATCTTGGGCAATCAAATACCTTCCTGAGCACTGACATTTATTTCTTAATTTTTAAATTTACAATTCATCCAAATCTTGCAGTCAAAAAAAAATGTGAAAACATCACAGAAAAATAATATCTGAAAACATCTGATTGCCTTGTGATTCACAGGGGATAAGCCTAAACTGCCCTTGAAATTGAGGGACTACTGAATATTGGCCCTCAGATCTCATCATAATCAACGATGAGCAACTTTTTAAGAATTGCCAGAAGTATTTTCAAGTTCGGTGACTTCTCCTGAAGTCAAGATTGCTAGCTGTAATGATTTAAAAATCACTAATTGATAAACATCAATAAAATTAATTAACATCCACATAGCCAATTTCTATAGAGCCAGGCATAACAGAGTCGAAATTAATAAGATGGGATTCCTATTTTGCAGTGCAGTTGATGAGACAAGTTACACAAGATAGGAGATAATATAAATAAAAATTTAAGCTATATGAGCAGTGCTTTGGGGAATAAATACTGATATATAAATCGTCACTTCTGTGAAGGATTATTTCATAGTTCCAGCCTGTCATTTCTTAATCTGTTCATAGAAGTCAGTGTTTAAGTGGGGGTTTTTACTCCAGATGAAGCAAACTGTGAATTTTCCAGATCAGTCGAATTTAATTCTTCAAGAAACAAACAATTTTTTGAGTCAACTTCTGTTAGAGATCTCTGAAAATTGGATTCTACATTACAAAAAATTCCAACATTTCTGCCTGAAAAATCAGAGTATATGGAGCTGTGGTAGCCATTAGGAATATTCATAAGTATTCAGCCCGTGGAGGACTGCACTTCCCCACTCCTTTGGAAATTAAGTGTGATCACTGACTATCTTTGGCCAATGAAATATGCATCTAAGTGTCTCTGTCACTTCTGTTAGATGCTTCAAGGGTCAGAGTGTAAGTCACACATTCCCCTCCTCGCTACTGTACTTATTATGCAAAATGTGTGTGCAAATAAAGCCTCCCTCAGACTGGGTCTCTGAGACAGGAAAGGGCAGAGACCCCTGCTGACCCACACTGACCAAGTAGCATGAGCTAAAAGTTAGCTTTAATTGTTTTAAGCTCAGAGTTTTGGGGGTGGGGGGGTTGATTATTACTGAAGGAATACCTAGCCTGTATTATACTGGAATTCTATTTAACCATTAATGGACAGAGCAAGGTCATTAACATCATGGTGTTGTTTGAAAGTGGACACTTCACATTAAAATCTAGATTTCTGGCACCTGTTGACAAAAGCCCTGACATGTTTATACATGGTTGATCCCTTGAGCACATCAACAAGCAGGTATATATTCTCCAGCTCATGACAGCCCTCGTGACTCACTATGACCATATCTGAGCAGTCTTCCTCCCTGAGGGGGGTGTAGATATTTGACTTTCATCCTCTATCCTAAACTGTCTAAGCATCATACATGTATTGTGCTGACTGTTGTCTACTAGAATTGCATCTCATTTCCAGTTACAAACTTCAGTGATACTTGTAGGAACACAAAAAAATACAAATATCATCAATACAGCACAACAGTTAAGAAAATAGATTTTGGAATTCAGCTTCCTAGGTTCAAATACCGGCTCTACCATTTTCTATCTGTATCATCAGGGCAAATCACTTAGCCTCTTCAAATTCCAGTTTCCTTATGAACAGAGTGAGGATAATGATGATCCCAGCTTCAGAGTGTCTGATGAGCTAGCACAGTCAAGGGCTTAGACAGTGCCGGACCCCAAATAAGCATCCCATATGTGTTGGATGATATTCTTTTTACTAGAAACAGAGTGATTTCTTCATTTATCCAGTCATCAAGGAATTCAATAAACCTCAAAGATACAGTGGAATTGTTCTGCAGATCTGATTCCAACCAGGTCCTGTTTCTGGTAAAAATCAGGGCCCCAAAGGAGAAGCAAATCTCCTCCAAAAGTCACTCCATGGAGAAGGAAATGGCAACCCACTCCAGTATTCTTGCCTAGAGAATCCCATGGACGGAGGAGCCTGGTGGGCTACAGTGCACGGGGTCGCCAAGAGTCGGACACGACTGAGCGACTTAACTATTGCACAGAGTCGGACACGACTGAAGAGACTTAGCAGCAGCAGCAGCTGTTGCACTGTTGGGTGAAAAGCCCTCCTTTGCACCGTCTACGCGGCGTGTCTCTGCAATTTCCACATTGGCCACTGGGTGGCGCACTCAATCCGCAGAAACACTCCTATCAGCTCAGACGTTTCTATCGCTGTTGACAGATGGAAGATCATCAGTATAAGCCAAGACTCATTTCTCTGTAGAAATGAGAGGTTAGAAACTTAAAAAAAAAATTACCCAAAAGTCACTACATTCCTTCGATTTGTTTTTTTAACTTCCAAACAGAATCTTCAGTGTGGAATTCTACTGGTACCTCTCTGATCACGGAGCGGATCACCTCACTTATTCTGATTATTTTTCCACTCAGGTAGTTTTTTCCAGATAATTAAAGCTTACCCTACATAAATGCCAAATTCTGCTCTATTTCAACCATATTGAGTATTAATGTTCAAACACATTACACAACCTCCTCCTTTTTGAAACAAGGGGAAATGGGATTTTTTTTAGTTTTCCAGGTGACCTACGGTCTTCATAGGAAATATTAAATCATCATCCATGCTCTCAGGAGCCATTTCAGTGTAAATGATTATTAGCCATTATTTTAACTGGCCCCAAACTGCTGCACTAATGGGGGAACTTGTTTGTTTCACTGTCTTCGTCGTCTAGTTCATCGCCTTTCGTCTCTGGCTCTCAGGCCTCCAGCCATCACTCTTTCTTTACTGGTACCCAGTGCCTGCCTGGCACTGGCTCTAGAACATAAAGAGATAACATAGCTTTTTCAAATCCTGTCTTCAACAAAAGCAAATAAACACACCCAAGGAGCTCTCATACTAATACTAAGAACTGTTTGTACAAGACTTGATAACTCAAAGATCTTCTTTAATTACTAACCAATCTCATCAGACAGTTCCAAAGCAAGATACCGAATGACACAAACATCGCTTTACTCTTCAAAACTGAGCACAAAAAAAAAACTGAGCACAGACTTCCCAGTTAATGGGAATGAATACACTCCCTAATGAAAGGAAACAGATACAGAAAGGTAATGTTTTTTTTATATTGTAAAAGAAATAAATGTTCACTGTAAAAACTCTGGGAATAGTTTCTATTTTAAAAAAAAGAATAAATAACAAAGATTCTTATACATAAATCTTTGAACAAATGTTTTATTTCTCAAGGACAATTTTCTGGAAATAAAATTTCTGAGAAAAAGGGTATATGTCATGAGATTTTTCAATATTTTGCCTCATTGCCCTCCAGGAAGGTCTTGATATTATTATCATCAGGCAACCTAAGTTACCTTTTCTCAGTACCTCTTCTCAGTTTGGATATAATTTTCTAAAATTTTTTCTCATCATAAGTGTTAAATAGAGTTTCAGGTTTTTTTTTAATGTCAACGCTTTAATTTGAATGTCTTTCTTAGGTTTAATATCTTTTCATGTAATTTGTGTTTTTTTGCATTAAGTCTTCAAAATTTTCTTGTTTTCTGCCCTTCATTTGTTTATTGGAATGTTTGTGCTTTTATCATTTTAACAGGTAAAGCTATTACATTTCATACATTTCATAGTGAAGTTATCAATTCTTTGTCATCTGTACTGGAAATATTTTCCCCATTTAATTCTTGTTTTTGGTGCTTTGTGAAGTCAAGAAGTATTACATTTTTATGTAGTCAGTTTCTTTTAAGCTTTCTTTACTAATGAGATATGCTTTTCCCACCCTGACATGAAAACAGATAAATACTTAAATATATTTTTCTAGTTTTTTTTTATAGTTTAGATTAACTGTAACTCTTTATTCCATTTGGACTTTATTTTGATTTATGGGGTAAGGTAGAACCCAAACTTTATTTTTCTGCAAATAGTTATTAACAGATTACAAGCCAGAATTTTTAAATATAATTTCTTTTATTTATCCCTTTTTCCTACTGGATTTTTGTATTTTACAGTGTTTATGCTTTGGGCCTTCATAAAGTACCTCAAATTCGTTTTGAATGTAGGTAGGGAATAAATAAAATATAATTAATAAACTTTCCCCTGGAATTAGTTGTATTACTTTCTTGTGAATCAATCTAAAATCTCATATTGTGTCCACATTTTTCTTTGTTTTAGCAAGATTAACCCTTAACCAAGGTCACACCTATGGAAGAAAGAATCAAATTAAAGAGGATTAAAATTGGATGACATTTTTCTCTTGGCTTTGTCTTCCATCTAGCCATAGAGAATATTATCAGTAATAACATTATCTCACCTTCACTTTTCTCAACCATGGCCAATTTTCTCAGTATCTGATTCTTTGAAATCCCAACCAGAGGATATAAGAGAGCAGGGTAAAAATAACTTCTCCTGCATCAGGTTCACTTACCATCCTAAGTATGCTCCAGAAACTTCAATTGCTAGCTGTCTGACTCTTGAACATCTTAAACCCCCCAAACCAATCAAGCTTTACAAAATCAGCTATGTTTAATTAACAGAAAGCATCTAGGAAGGAACTTATATGCAGAGTACATCATGAGAAATGCCAGGCTGGGTGAAGCACAAGTTGCAATCAAGATATTTGGGAGAAATATCAATACCCTCAGATATGCAGATGACACCACCCTTATGGCAGAAAGTGAAGAACAACTGAAGAGCCTCTTGATGAAACCGAAAGAGGAAAGTGAAAAAGTTGGCTTAAAACTTATTCAGAAAACTAAGATCATGGCATCCAGTCCCATCACTTCATGGCAAATAGATGGGGAAACAATGGAAACAGTGACAGACTTTAATTTAGGGGGCTCCAAAATCACTGCTGATGGTGACTGTGGCCATGACATTAAAAGATGTTTGCTCCTTGGAAGAAAAGCTATGACCAACCTAGACAGCATATTAAAAAGCAGAGACATCACTTTTCCAACAAAGGTCCATCTAGTTAAAGCCATAGTTTTTCCAGTAGTCATGTACAATGTGTGAGTTGGACCATAAAGAAGGCAGAGTGCTGAAGAATTGATGCTTTTGAGCTGTGGTGCTGGAGAAGACTCTTGAGAGTCCCTTGGACTGCAAGGAAATCCAACCAGTCCATCCTAAAGGAAACCAGTCCTAAATATTCATTGGAAGGATGGATGCTGAAGCTGAAACTCCAATACTTTGGCCACCTGATGCGAGGAACTGACTCATTGGAAAAGACCCTGATGCTGGGAAAGATTGAAGGTGGAAGGAGAAGGGGACAACAGAGGATGGCATCACTGACTCGATGGACATGAGTTTGAGTAAGCTCTGGGAGTTGCTGATGGACAGGAAAGCCTGGTGTGCTGCAATCCATGGGGTGGCAAAGAGTTGGACATGACTGAAAGACTGAACTGAACTGACAAAAAGAATAAGTGAAAAGTAATAATGTGCCAAGAAGTAGAAAGGAGCAAAATCTATCATTGAAAAATCCCATCATCAAGACTTTTACCTTTAATATTTTACCATTTCCTCTTCGAGTGTTTCTGCCATGATTTATTTACATATTTATTTATAGCCCATTCAACTTTGTATTCAGTTTAATCTAAAATTATAACCACATTCCCATTTTATTAATAATTTCTTGGAAAAAATTGCTTAATGACTTCACAATAATCCATTATAAATATATAATATCTGTCTTACAGTTTTGAATTTTCTTAAACTGTGGTAAAATACATATCACATAAACTTTACCATCCTAACCAATTTTAAGTATACTATGCAAGACTGCAAGTATTTTCACATTGTTGTACAGACACTAGGCTTCCCTGGTGGCTCAGATGGTAAAGAATCTGCCTGCAATGCAGGACACCCAGGTTTGATCCCTGGGTGGGGAAGATCCCTGGAGGAGGAAATGGCAATGCACTCCAGTATTCTTGCCTGGAGAATCCCATGGACAGAGGAGCCTGGCAGGCTACAGTCCATGGAATTGCAAAGAGTCAGCATGACTGAGCAACTAATACACACACACATACACAGACATTATCTTTTGTGGGCACCTGTGCTATCTCTTCATTTTCTCTACTTTTAAAATTTACATACAGTAAAATTTGGTGGGGGGGGGATGCTCAATTCCATGATATTTAACAAACCCATATAGTTGTGTAAGCACTACCACAATTACCATGTGAAACAGATCCATCATCCCATAAATGCCCTCAGGTTGCCCCTTGTAGCCAAATTGTCTCCACCCTCAGACCTTGGCAACTACTGACTTGTTTTCTGCGCCCATTAATATTGCCTTGTTCTGTAAATGGAACCATATAGTTCATAGTCTTTTGAGACTGACTCCTGTCACTTAAAATAATACATGTGAAATCCATTCATGTTAATGTGTGTACCCGTAGTTCATTCCTTAATTGCTGAACAGTATTCCACTGTGTGTATCACACAGTTTATTTACCTATTCACGAGGTAAATGTATGGGTTGTTTCCAGCTTTTAGCAATTATAGACACAAATGCCATAAACATTCACAAATGGGTTTTGTGGGAACACAACTTTTCATTTCTCTTGGGTAAATACTCAGAAGAGGGTTTGCTGAGTCTCCTTATTTGACATAACTTTTTGCTAAACACCTTCATGCTTTCATTTTTGTTCAAATTTAAGATACATATCTAGAAATGGATGACAAATACCAGTCTTTTCATCATATGACTTTTTCATGCATGTATTTTTAACTTGGTTGGCTAAGTATTATTTGATTGGTTGTTTCTTCAAGAAGGGTAAATTTCTCCCACATTACTGACCTTTGTACTTCACAGAGGAAAGGTAATATTACAATACCAGATACATTATTTTTTTCATGATCCTTTCCCCTCAAAACTGTAGACATGTATCACTGACATTTGACATTGAAATTCGCAGAAGAGAAGTCTGAGTTTTATACTTTTTAACATGTATTTTATTTTTCTGCATGGAAACATATAGGGTTTTGCTTTGTTAACACTTGAAGTAAAAACTGCAATCAGGGTATACCTGTTAATAGCTGTCTGTTTATTTTCATCTATTTTGACTAAAATGGTTGCCCTTTTTGACTGGATACTCAAGGTCTGTAAATTATTCTCAGATTATAATGTTGATTACTGCTCTTGTTCCAAGAATATCTATAATTCTTAAGTTAGAGTTCCTTTTCTCTGCTGCTATTATTTATTGATCTATGTTTTTTTTCTAATTTATATCTCATTCATTTGACCTTCTCTTATACATCCAAGAAATTTCTTACAGATATCCCTACACATGACTGATTTTCTTCACAGCGGTCCACTCCAGTATCCTTGCCTAGGCAATCCTGCATACATAAGAGCCAGGCAATCTACAGTCCATAGGGTTGAAAAGAGTTGGACAGGACTGAAGCAAGTAAGCAACACCAGTAGTGATTATATTGTATTTTTTTATCTGATACACTTTTTTTCTTGTCCACACTGTGCAGCTTGAGGGATCACAGTTCCCTGACGAGGGATTGAACCTGGGTCACAGTAGTGAACTTGAAAGCCTGGAATCCTGAATGCAAGGTCACCAGGGGAAAATTTAGATACAATTTTTCTTTCTTTGTTATCCATCCTGAACTCAAGCTTCAAAGAAATAGAGGGCAAAAGGCTTTGTCAGAGGGAAGGGGAGAGCAAGGGGGTGGATGCCCAACACCTCTTTGTCTCAGCAGCCACAGGGCAGCAGGGAGAGCAAGAGGCCCACTGTGCCCCTAGGTCGGCTCTGCCAGATCACACACAGGCGGTGCTGATGGGTTTGCCGAGGAGCTGCCTGAAAGACTCTGGCTCCCCCGAGCTCTCTGCCGGTGCAGGGGGCAGGAACAGACGTGTGCATGTGGTTCTGCCTTGGCCTGGGAGTGTGGACCCCCTGCCTGGCCCCCAGGCTCAGGGGCAAGGGCCGGGAGAGAGCACCACCCCAAAGCGCTTTTCTCCCGGGCTTGGGAGCATTGTGCCCAGCTGGCGGGAACAGCCGGCGAGAGTGCTTGCAAAGCGGCCTTTGGAGGCAGCCGGGGAGGTCTTCCAGCGGGAGAGGGCCGGTTGTGCTCAGAGGCCCCACAGGCCAGGGGCAGGACCCAGCAGGGCCCCTTCCCCTGGCCAGCCTTGCCCAGACCTTCCTGGCCTCCGGGGGTACTGCCCCACCAAGGGGCAGGCTGCGGGGACTGGGTCCAGACATGCCCGGGCGCCTCCCCAGGCTCATCCCCGCTGGTGCCTTTCCCCTGGGCCTAGGCCTCGCTTGAGGCCTCCTTGGAGAGGAGGTTGCTGGCAGGGGCTGTCTCCACACTGCAAGGTGCTGGAGCTCAGAGGGCCTCGTCAGAGGGAAGGGACCAGCAAGGGGCTGGATGCCCAAGACCTCTTTGGCCCAGCAGCCTCAGGGCAGCAGGGACAGCAAGAGGCCCACTTTAATGAATGACTTTAAAATCTCAAACAAAACATGAATATATGTATTTCTTCAATCTGACAAGTGCCATGACCAGTGAAGGACAATGTGAAGAATACTTCAAAGTCGATTTGGCAAACACAGCCTAAGTTGACAATATTTAGTCCTCAAATGAATGAGAATGTCATTAATAGTGGTCATTTCAAATAAGTAGCCTGTGAAGCTGTTTCTACTTATTGTGAATCGCAGTATACCACATTCACAAATTTCAGTCCTGTACATTTCTCAGTGGAAGCTTCTACATGGACTGTTGGGATCAGAGCTCTAACTCATAGAAGCATACTTTTACTTTTAAAATGATTCTGCATGATAATCAAACAAAACACTAGATTAACACCTAGACAGTGTTTGAGCTCTGTACTAAATGATTTTAAAGCTAGTAGATGGAATGAGCTGACGAGGAAGACTACAAACAAGTCATGTTCTTCAACTTGGTCAAACTGCTGATGGTCATACAAGTTAATGAAAAGTTAAGCCTGTTGTCATTAAATTGGTTTAAAAGAAATAGAATAATAAAACAAATTAGTAAATCTTGTTTTCTTATTAAACGTTGTATTATTTCTGCACAGCTTTGTTACTGGCATTAATAGAATACCTTCAATGATAACTTGTCACAGTGAAACAGATTCACATTCTACATCTATTCACATCCACAATTGATGCCATAGCTGTTTGATACTATTGCTTGAAAGAATATAACTTATGTGACTTCACAAACTACACACATTACTAATATAATAGGTATTAAAATACCTTGAGTGATATGAGCATTAGGATTTAGTAGAGTTGCTCTCATGAATAATGACAGTATTCACTCCAGCCATAGTACTGGAATCTGTACATTAACACCCCTGCAAAGGAAACTGAAAGGATAGAATAATACTTGTCTATACTAAAGGAACTTCATAACTATACATTTAATCCTACTGTAATCATTCAACATTGTATATTTTCTTTTAAACTAACTTTCATAGTTGGTCTCCTCTAACCTCTTCTGTGTCCACTTTATGCTATACTTATTGCTAACAGTAAAATTACCATAGGAGCGCTAATAAATTTTTTTTTACTTGCAATGCTACTGATAGAACCAAAGGCTGATATCTACATCAAATGGGAGAAATGTAATGGAAACTGTAAACAATTTTATGTAATAACATTGCCGTGCTCCTATACAGTCAAATGGACATTCAACAGGACGTGATTTTTCTGAAAGTTTATTTCAGAAAGTTAGAATTGGATGACTGCAAACAATAAAACTAAATATATTAATACATAATATTAATAGTATACAGTTGGTCATTCTTTTCCCTATTCTACCACAGCTAACTGACTGGAAGTCAGTTTTAGTAACTACTACTAACATAAGACCCTCACCAATAAGTGAAGATATATAGGAAAATCCATAATAGATCTAAAAACCATCAAAGATAAAATGATGATAAAAAAAATACAGTGACATCTTAGTGGGTATAAGAAACAGGATGATTATGAAAGCAAAGCCAACAATCATGTACAGGCCATGGAAGCCTGTGTCTGTCACGAGTGTTAACTTTTTATCCTTATCTAAGGTTGTAAAAAGTGCTTTGTAAAATCCTGAGGTTTGCAGCAGTTGTAACCTCCTGAAGAGACTGCAATAAAAAGGGTCTCTAGAATATCCTGACGATTTCCATCTACTAGGCTGTGGTGAGCTCAAGCTCAGGGAGAAAGGGCATGTTGCTACTCAGCCTAGTGCAAGTGTAGAAGCAACACCTCAGTGATTAAACCTTTAAAGACAAATATGAGAAGGACTGGTATGAATAAACCTTCAGAAGTACCTTCTCAGACCTCCCATCATACGCACAAGCATAATGAAAACACTGAGTCTTCATGGTCTCACACAAAATTAGATTCACTTATGACTTTGCTTTGAGAGGAGCTGAACTACTCATTCTTAGAGAGAAATGATCCTTTCTTCTCTGAAGATTTGTTAATCATTCAGTTGGGTGTGGTGAATAAAATACTTAAGGATCTAAAACATAAAAATGCAACAGTCAAAGCACATAGAATTTTTGCTCCCTTTCTCAAAGGATGGAATATTTTGTATTTGCACTGATTTTATCTCTTGACTTTGTGTACAATTATATATTGATATTTTTAGTTGAAATACAATAGGACTAAAAATATTGATATAACACTAATAAATCATGTTGGTATGTGTGGTTGTCACATATGATTCACAGGAGATTTAAATTCACAGTTGTCAACGTAAAGGATTAATGCTATTTAGCTTCTTCATGAATCTATACCATGAATGAAGAGCTTTTCTCAAAATATTTCACTGAGGGAAATACAAGGATGATAGGCATAATACTATGCTTCAACTCATGGATCTCTAAGCATTGCTCACAACACAGATCTGATTTTCAACATTAGGGTTCTTTCAGTGTCGTTGAACAGCATTTGTTTCTCTGCATACAGAAGAAAAAAACTCATGAGTATCAAACTTGCTCACATAAAACGAGTGTATGAAATGTTATCTTCCCGACCCAGGAATCAAACCCAAATCACTTCCATCTCCTGCACTGGTAGGCAGATTATTTACTGACTGTGCCACCTAGGAATCTATATACATTTCAATAATCACTGCCATCAGCTTCTACTCTTCATGACCAAAGTAGGAGAAAGAATATTGGAAGAAGTACTCATAAATGTACTCATAAGAAGTATTAATAAGTCAAGGAACTGTGATATTGGGTACTCCAGTTATTACTGGGACAAGTCAGCTCCTCCAATGATGATGGGTATAACTGAAAAATTATTACAAATTCATGGGATGCGAGGTCTACACGATAAATGTGTTCATCTCATGCTACTGCTTCAGGTATGCCTACTTCAGCATGAAAGACTGCACTTAAAGGGATGCCTGCTATTCCAGCTCAAGCAACAGAAACTGAAGTACAGATCATTGTCCTTTGTTGAAAATAATCAGCAGTTTGACAACATATGTAAGATGCCAGAGCAAGCCTTAGGATGGAACTCTAAAAACAGGTTAGGCCCTCTTTTTGCCAAGCCCTGTGATAAAATACAAATCAAAAAAAGAAAAATAGCATTGATTTTGTCAGGACTTCCTCACCTTTTCTTTCTGGATGGCAGGAAGCAGATATTGAGGCCAGGCGACTGCAGGATTTAATTGTGAGTTAACATTGGGTGGGGTGGAAGCTCATCACTCTAGTAATAATGTGGCTCCATTAAACTGTTTGACTTTCATTCACTTCATGTACATAGAGTTCTATAATCCTTCATTAAGGAATTAAATAAGCTATACTTCCTTACATCTTCACAATCTTTTGGTTTACAATAATGTAAATTCCTAGTCCAGCACTTATACAATGAGTGTTTACAGGGAGTAATAGTGCATAAATGATGATGAGCAATGACAGGAAGTTTATTTATTCTCTGAGTTCTCTATTTTTTATATAATCGATCAGTGAAATATACTTACAGATGTGAATATCTTAGTGGCATGTATAAATACATGTTGAGTACTGCTATGATAACTCATATTGTTGGCACAATAATTATTATGGCTATTATGTCTTTTTCATATATTCCTTTTGACATTCTGTTCCATTATACATTATCATAAGATATTCAATACAGTTTCCTAAACTGTACAGTAGGTCCTTGCGGTTTCTTTCATATATAGTACTATGTTAATAATTCAAACAAAAACTGGTACACAAATATTCATAGTGACATTATGCACAATAGCCCAAAGGTAGAACCCATTCAAGTGTCCATCGGTGGGTGACTGAATATGCAACACAGGATATATTCAAAAGCTTGAACAGTATTCTACCATATAAACTAAAATGGTGCTGCCACTATGCAAAACATTACAGAAATTACTCCAAAACTAACACATGGAATAAATATATATTTCCATTCTATTTCATGCTATGTACCCAAAAGGTTTGGGAAAGGGGGCTGAAGAAATTGATATTTCTGCAGTCATATTCACAACAGCATGATTCACACTGGCCAAGAAACAGAAGCAATCTAAGTGTCCATAGCAGTCAATTCCATAAACAAACTGTGGTATACACACAATGGAATATGATTCAGCCCTTAAAAGTCATTAATTCTGACAATGCTACCTTGTGGACGAACCTTATGGTCATCATATTAAGTGAAATAAACCAGACCAACAAAGGACAAACGTTCTGTGATTCCACTAGTCTGAGATATCCAAACAAGTCAAATCCAAAGCCAGAAAAAGCTTTGAAAAAAATAACTGAAAGTCTCAGTAACACTCTAAAAAAAGAAAAAAGGATGAAGATGGAAAAAAAGATATATTCATACAATTGAACAACTGCTGAAAGTGGAAGTGGGGCTGTGGATTACATTATAATGTAGAAACCATGTGATTTCCTGATTTTGGAGGTTATGTGCTGGTTCTGCAGGAGAATGCACCCATTTTGGATGAAACACATAGAGTATTTTAGATGATGTGGCAAATGTGAGTACTTTTTCCCATTGCTAGGAGTTTTCTGTACATTTTAAATTACTGGAAAGTAAATTATGTTTCAAAACAACCATGTCAATACCATAAAAGAAAATCAGATTAGACAGGCATGAAACTTTCTTATACAGGCCAAGCCTTACCCAGATGAAGTTCAAGGGAAGCTGTGATGCTCACCGCCATTGTAGGAGTCCACATGGAATGAAGAAGTACTGTGGGAAGTCTATTAGTAACCACCATGTCTTGGGTCCTCTGGATGACCTATTGCAGGAGAAACAGATTTTACAAATAAAATTTTCCACATAACTTCACAAAAAGTTGTTAGACTACATTCAGTAAAACTGAATCATTTCGGATCAATTTACAATCATATAAAATACTACAATTTACAATCCCAATCAATATAAAAAAATCAGTTGTGTTTCTATACACTAACAACAAGCAGAAACAAAAATTAAGAAAATCCCACTTATAATTGCATCAAAAAGAATAAAACATCTAGCAACAAACTTAATCAAGGACATAAAAGACCAGTAGTCAGAAAACTTGAAAGCACTGATAAAGAAACCAAAGAAAACACAAATAAACAGAAAACTATTCCATGCTCATGCACTGGAACAATGAGGAAGTAAAATGTCCACTCCAACCAAAGCCATCAACAAATACATTGACTGCGATCGCAAAATAACATTCAATGGCATTTTTCACAGAAATAGAAATACTCCTAATATTAGGCTGCTAATATTGAACAGGCCCTTAAACAGCCAAAAAGACTCTGAGAAAGAAGAACACAGATGGACGCATCTTCCTCTCCGACTTCAAACTACATCACGGAGCGGTAGGAAGCACCACAGTGAGGAACTGGCACGAACACAGACACGTGGACTCGCGGAAGGCATAGAGAGCCCAGGAGTGAAGCCACATGTACACGGTCAGTTCATGAACATCAAACCGGGAACGATGGAAGAGGAAAGGACAGTCTTCTCAAGAAACAGTGACAGGAAAACTGGCCACCTTCACTGAAGAACATCACTGGTCATCCTCCAGATCATCTAACAGAAATCTAACTGAAAACCCGCCGTTTTGCACATGGAGCTCTCGCCCCGCGCCCCGACTCCTCTGAGATGGCCCTCAGGTCAGCGCTCAGCTGGACACAGGAAACGTCTACTTCGTCCTCATTTTTCCCTCCTGCAGCGCCTCCCTGCTGGGGCACTGAGGCAAGCCCGCTCCTCTCAGCCTGGACGCAGCCCCGTTTCCAGAAGCCCGAGCCCTGACGGCCCTGAGGAGAGAAAGCTCCCGCCAGCTGGTTGCTTCAGTCCTGTCCAACTCTTTTCAACCCTATGGACTGTAGATTGCCTGGCTCTTATGTATGCAGGATTGCCTAGGCAAGGATACTGGAGTGGACCGCTGTGAAGAAAATCAGTCATGTGTAGGGATATCTGTAAGAAATTTCTTGGATGTATAAGAGAAGGTCAAATGAATGAGATATAAATTAGAAAAAAAACATAGATCAATAAATAATAGCAGCAGAGAAAAGGAACTCCAACTTAAGAATTATAGATATTCTTGGAACAAGAGCAGTAATCAACATTATAATCTGAGAATAATTTACAGACCTTGAGTATCCAGTCAAAAAGGGCAACCATTTTAGTCAAAATAGATGAAAATAAACAGACAGCTGTTAACAGGTATACCCTGATTGCAGTTTTTACTTCAAGTGTTAACAAAGCAAAACCCTATATGTTTCCATGCAGAAAAATAAAATACATGTTAAAAAGTATAAAACTCAGACTTCTCTTCTGCGAATTTCAATGTCAAATGTCAGTGATACATGTCTACAGTTTTGAGGGGAAAGGATCATGAAAAAAATAATGTATCTGGTATTGTAATATTACCTTTCCTATGTGAAGTACAAAGGTCAGTAATGTGGGAGAAATTTACCCTGCTTGAAGAAACAACCAATCAAATAATACTTAGCCAACCAAGTTAAAAATACATGCATGAAAAAGTCATATGATGAAAAGACTGGTATTTGTCATCCATTTCTAGATATGTATCTTAAATTTGAACAAAAATGAAAGCATGAAGGTGTTTAGCAAAAAATTATGTCAAATAAGGAGACTGAGCAAACCCTCTTATGAGTATTTACCCAAGAGAAATGAAAAGTTGTGTTCCCACAAAACCCATTTGTGAATGTTTATGGCATTTGTGTCTATAATTGCTAAAAGCTGGAAACAACCCATACATCTACCTGGTGAATAGGTAAATAAACTGTGTGATACACACAGTGGAATACTGTTCAGCAATTAAGGAATGAACTACGGGTACACACATTAACATGAATGGATTTCACATGTATTATTTTAAGTGACAGGAGTCAGTCTCAAAAGACTATGAACTATATGGTTCCATTTACAGGACAAGGCAATATTAATGGGCGCAGAAAACAAGTCAGTAGTTGCCAAGGTCTGAGGGTGGAGACAATTTGGCTACAAGGGGCAACCTGAGGGCATTTATGGGATGATGGATCTGTTTCACATGGTAATTGTGGTAGTGCTTACACAACTGTATGGGTTTGTTAAATATCATGGAATTGAGCATCCCCCCCCCCCACCAAATTTTACTGTATGTAAATTTTAAAAGTAGAGAAAATGAAGAGATAGCACAGGTGCACACAAAAGATAATGTCTGTGTATGTGTGTGTGTATTAGTTGCTCAGTCGTGCTGACTCTTTGCAATTCCATGGACTGTAGCCTGCCAGGCTCCTCTGTCCATGGGATTCTCCAGGCAAGAATACTGGAGTGCATTGCCATTTCTTCCTCCAGGGGATCTTCCCCACCCAGGGATCAAACCTGGGTGTCCTGCATTGCAGGCAGATTCTTTACCATCTGAGCCACCAGGGAAGCCTAGTGTCTGTACAACAATGTGAAAATACTTGCAGTCTTGCATAGTATACTTAAAATTGGTTAGGATGGTAAAGTTTATGTGATATGTATTTTACCACAGTTTAAGAAAATTCAAAACTGTAAGACAGATATTATATATGTATAATGGATTATTGTGAAGTCATTAAGCAATTTTTTCCAAGAAATTATTAATAAAATGGGAATGTGGTTATAATTTTAGATTAAACTGAATACAAAGTTGAATGGGCTATAAATAAATATGTAAATAAATCATGGCAGAAACACTCGAAGAGGAAATGGTAAAATATTAAAGGTAAAAGTCTTGATGATGGGATTTTTCAATGATAGATTTTGCTCCTTTCTACTTCTTGGCACATTATTACTTTTCACTTATTCTTTTTGTCAGTTCAGTTCAGTCTTTCAGTCGTGTCCAACTCTTTGCCACCCCATGGATTGCAGCACACCAGGCTTTCCTGTCCATCAGCACCTCCCAGAGCTTACTCAAAGTCATGTCCATCGAGTCAGTGATGCCATCCTCTGTTGTCCCCTTCTCCTTCCACCTTCAATCTTTCCCAGCATCAGGGTCTTTTCCAATGAGTCAGTTCCTCGCATCAGGTGGCCAAAGTATTGGAGTTTCAGCTTCAGCATCCATCCTTCCAATGAATATTTAGGACTGGTTTCCTTTAGGATGGACTGGTTGGATTTCCTTGCAGTCCAAGGGACTCTCAAGAGTCTTCTCCAGCACCACAGCTCAAAAGCATCAATTCTTCAGCACTCTGCCTTCTTTATGGTCCAACTCACACATTGTACATGACTACTGGAAAAACTATGGCTTTAACTAGATGGACCTTTGTTGGAAAAGTGATGTCTCTGCTTTTTAATATGCTGTCTAGGTTGGTCATAGCTTTTCTTCCAAGGAGCAAACATCTTTTAATGTCATGGCCACAGTCACCATCTGCAGTGATTTTGGAGCCCCCTAAATTAAAGTCTGTCACTGTTTCCATTGTTTCCCCATCTATTTGCCATGAAGTGATGGGACTGGATGCCATGATCTTAGTTTTCTGAATAAGTTTTAAGCCAACTTTTTCACTTTCCTCTTTCAGTTTCATCAAGAGGCTCTTCAGTTGTTCTTCACTTTCTGCCATAAGGGTGGTGTCATCTGCATATCTGAGGGTATTGATATTTCTCCCAAATATCTTGATTGCAACTTGTGCTTCACCCAGCCTGGCATTTCTCATGATGTACTCTGCATATAAGTTCCTTCCTAGATGCTTTCTGTTAATTAAACATAGCTGATTTTGTAAAGCTTGATTGGTTTGGGGGGTTTAAGATGTTCAAGAGTCAGACAGCTAGCACTTGAAGTTTCTGGAGCATACTTAGGATGGTAAGTGAACCTGATGTAGGAGAAGTTATTTTTACCCTGCTCTCTTATATCCTCTGGTTGGGATTTCAAAGAATCAGATACCGAGAAAATTGGCCATGGTTGAGAAAAGTGGAGGTGAGATAATTTTATTACTGATAATCTTCTCTATGGCTAGATGGAAGACAAAGCCAAGAGAAAAATGTCATCCAATTTTAATCCTCTTTAATTTGATTCTTTCTTCCATAGGTGTGACCTTGGTTAAGGGTTAATCTTGCTAAAACAAAGAAAAATGTGGACACAATATGAGATTTTAGATTGATTCACAAGAAAGTAATACAAGTAATTCCAGGGGAAAGTTTATTAATTATATTTTATTTATTCCCTACCTACATTCAAAACGAATTTGAGGTACTTTATGAAGGCCCAAAGCATAAACACTGTAAAATACAAAAATCCAGTAGGAAAAGGGGATAAATAAAAGAAATTATATTTAAAAATTCTGGCTGGTAATCTGTTAATAACTATTTGCAGAAAAATAAAGTTTGAGTTCTACCTTACCCCATAAATCAAAATAAATTCCAAATGGAATAAAGAGTTACACTTAATCTAAACTATAAAAAAAAATAGAAAAATATATTTAAGTATTTATCTGTTTTCAGGTCAGGGTGGGAAAAGCATATCTCACTAGTAAAGAAAGCTTAAAAGAAACGGACTACATAAAAATGTAATACTTCCTGACTTCACAAAGCACCAAAAACAAGAATTAAATGGGGAAAATATTTCCAGTACAGATGACAAAGAATTGATAACTTCACTATGAAATGTATGAAATGTAATAGCTTTACCTGTTAAAATGATAGAAGCACAAACATTCCAATAAACAAATGAAGGGCAGAAAACAAGAAAATTTTGAAGACTTAATGCAAAAAAACACAAATTACATGAAAAGATATTAAACCTAAGAAAGACATTCAAATTAAAGCATTGACATTAAAAAAAACCTGAAACTCTATTTAACACTTATGATGAGAAAAAATTTTAGAAAAGTATATCCAAACTGAGAAGAGGTACTGAGAAAAGGTAACTTAGGTTGCCTGATGATAATAATATCAAGACCTTCCTGGAGGGCAATGAGGCAATATATTGAAAAATCTCATGACATATACCCTTTTTCTCAGAAATTTTATTTCCAGAAAATTGTCCTTGAGAAATAAAACATTTGTTCAAAGATTTATGTATAAGAATCTTTGTTATTTATTCTTTTTTTTAAAATAGAAACTATTCCCAGAGTTTTTACAGTGAACATTTATTTCTTTTACAATATAAGAAAAACATTACCTTTCTGTATCTGTTTCCTTTCATTAGGGAGTGTATTCATTCCCATTAACTGGGAAGTCTGTGCTCAGTTTTTTTTTGTGCTCAGTTTTGAAGAGTAAAGCGATGTTTGTGTCATTCGGTATCTTGCTTTGGAACTGTCTGATGAGATTGGTTAGTAATTAAAGAAGATCTTTGAGTTATCAAGTCTTGTACAAACAGTTCTTAGTATGAGAGCTCCTTGGGTGTGTTTATTTGCTTTTGTTGAAGACAGGATTTGAAAAAGCTATGTTATCTCTTTATTTTCTAGAGCCAGTGCCAGGCAGGCACTGGGTACCAGTAAAGAAAGAGTGATGGCTGGAGGCCTGAGAGCCAGAGACGAAAGGCGATGAACTAGACGACGAAGACAGTGAAACAAACAAGTTCCCCCATTAGTGCAGCAGTTTGGGGCCAGTTAAAATAATGGCTAATAATCATTTACACTGAAATGGCTCCTGAGAGCATGGATGATGATTTAATATTTCCTATGAAGACTGTAGGTCACCTGGAAAACTAAAAAAAATCCCATTTCCCCTTGTTTCAAAAAGGAGGAGGTTGTGTAATGTGTTTGAACATTAATACTCAATATGGTTGAAATAGAGCAGAATTTGGCATTTATGTAGGGTAAGCTTTAATTATCTGGAAAAAACTACCTGAGTGGAAAAATAATCAGAGTAAGTGAGGTGATCCGCTCCGTCATCAGAGAGGTACCAGTAGAATTCCACACTGAAGATTCTGTTTGGAAGTTAAAAAAACAAATCGAAGGAATGTAGTGACTTTTGGGTAATTTTTTTTTAAGTTTCTAATCTCTCATTTCTACAGAGCAGCCAGTCTTGGCTTAAACTGATGATCTTCCATCTGTCAACAGCAATAGAAACGTCTGAGCTGATAGGAGCGTTTCTGCGGATTGAGTGCGCCACCCAGTGGCCAATATGGAAATTGCAGAGACACGCCGCGTAGACAGTGCAAAGGAGGGCTTTTCACCCAACAGTGCAACAGCTGCTGCTGCTCCTAAGTCTCTTCAGTCGTGTCCGACTCTGTGCGACAGTTAAGTCGCTCAGTCGTGTCCGACTCTTGGCGACCCCGTGCACTGTAGCCCACCAGGCTCCTCCGTCCATGGGATTCTCTAGGCAAGAATACTGGAGTGGGTTGCCATTTCCTTCTCCATGGAGTGACTTTTGGAGAGAAGCAGGTGGGGTCTGCTCTCATGGGACTCAGGGAAACTTGCTCAGCCTTGCACTGGCCCAGCTCACCTTGAGATGTGCCTGTGACCCTTTTTCTCTGCCTCAGGACTGCCCTCTGGATATCAAACAGTGTCCTGCATTAGTAGGTGGACTCTATACCACTGCACCACCTGAGAAACCCAATCTTGCTCCCTTAGATACATCAGAATACCAGCGATTTATTCTGTGGTGGCTATAAGGCTTCATAAGATCAGTCAAAATAATTTCAAGTGAATCTATACAACAACTTCAGACAGCCTATTTCACTCAGTCAAATAATTGTGTGGCAACAAAGAAATGGGTTTTCCTGGTGGCTAGTGGTAAAGGATCCTCTTGCCAATACAGGAGATGCAGGCTTAATCCGTGAGTCAGAAGGATCCCCTGGAGAAGGAAATGGCAACCCACTCTGTATTCTTGCCTGGGAAATCCCATGGACAGAGGAACCTGGTGGGCTGTAGTCCATGGGGTCACAAAGAGTTGGACATAACTTAGCGACTAAACAATTAAGAAATGCTGGAATGTGATTCCCTTCTACAACTTTATGTTTTTGTTCAGTTTTCTGATTTTTCTGGGTTTTTAACCAATCACTGAATGGAGAAACTATGCCTAAAATCACCTAGGTATTTGAAAACCAGAGTACTTACTTGTTCATTTTCTGTTCAACCATTGAAAAAAATGCGTATTGGACCCTTCTTCAAGCTTGTCACTGTACTAGGTAACATATTTTTCCCCAAAGGCCTCGGGGTGCTCTTCCTAGGAAGTCTCAGCTCCCTCTAACACAAATGGTTCCCTCAGTTTTGCCCAAAGCGTGCTTCTCTGGCATTCTCAACACCAGTAAGCACAAGAATAGAAAGATATAAGGACAGTGGCTGCTCTCTGGTATTGGACTCTCTTATCGCTAATGATACATTGCTTACCCAACTGCCCTTCCAGATCCCAGAACAGAACCCACAATTTAACGAAAGGACCATCCTCAATCTAAAGAAATCTGTGGAGTCTTAGGTACTCACCGTCCCCAGTTATCCCACGAAGCCAAGAAAGTGTCCAACAGAAGTTACATCCTCTCCCTTCCCCAACTTCTAATAGACACTTTCCAAACACCCCAGCTTACACCAGAAACAATACCAACAAACAAATATTGCCCTCCTGGAAGGGAACTGCCATTGTTGAGATAACAAACAGAAAGATTAGCTCGGTCCCTTTACCTACCATTATCACTTGACACCCTCTCAAATGTCTGGGTCTAGAGCTTGCTAAGGCTCTGATCGGCGCTCCCTCTTGAGTCTCTAGCTCAACTGCTCACTAGAATTGGGACTTTATCCCAAAGTTCTGTTTGGGTAGCAGATCTGATCTCAGACACCCTGGCACTCGATTGGCAATACAGAATAGATGGACCCATGTGGAATCAGCCACGGGACACCCCTGCATGCCCGACACTCAGGCACCTGGGTAACTGGCTCATTTGTCATGGGCTCTAGAAGTGGTACACAGCTCCGAAGCCAAGTTGGCTGAGGATGGGTCACCTGCATCGCCTTTCTTTTCCACTGATTTGGTGCCTACCAGGACTCAGACTCAGTCCCAGGAATTTAGCATTCATTAGTACCAATCTCCACTAACAAATT
Source organism: Cervus canadensis (assembly GCF_019320065.1). Classification (NCBI taxonomy): domain Eukaryota; kingdom Metazoa; phylum Chordata; class Mammalia; order Artiodactyla; family Cervidae; genus Cervus; species Cervus canadensis. Next base: position 44,539 of record NC_057389.1, read on the forward strand.
CTTCTACAGTATAGGCACAGAGAAGTTTTTGTCACCCAAGGACACAAAACCAGAATGATGACTTCTTCAACTTTCTGCGTGTGGTACTAATTCCCCAACAGGGTTGATGCGCTCCCTTGAAACCAGTCCATTCAGCTGGTACCTGTGTCATTTGCCTGATTCTTGCCAGTTCCTTTCTCCAAGACAGAAGCCTGTTCACCAGTACCCCAAGACATCCTCAGAGACCCTTACATTTAGTAACTTTTATTTAGACAGACTCTATGAGTCCGGATACTGCAATTTACCTAGCTGAAAATGTCTTCATCACCTGGAAACTGTGGCCGACTTCACCCACTAATTCTAACTTCTTAGATGATGATGATATGAGTGATGTGGGAGTCACCAGCTTTCAATGTGTCAGATACCATACTAAAACCTTTGCATTTAGTATGTAATTTATTGATCACAAAAATTCTATGATGTGAACATTGTCATCTTCGGTTTATGAATGAAGCCCAGAAAGTTTAAGCCACTTGCCCAAGTTCTGTGACAAGAAACTAGATTCAAACTCACTGTAGCTTACTCCGAAATCCACATTCTGCCGTTTAGAAAATATTGTGATATAGGGTTCCATTTAAAGGATCAGCCTGTCTGATTTAGATGACCCATCACCCTGATTCCCCTGGGACTATCCTGGTTTTAACTGAGATGCGCCTCTTTTCTCCAAGGAAACACCTCAGTCTTGGAAAAGTCAGTACTGTGGGCCCCTAGCCTGTTAGAAACCTTAATCCTGGCTCCTCTTGTCTTTGTGGTGCAGCACGGCCAGGCCTGCAGTAAACTTGAGGTAGCCGTAGACACACCCGATGAGAGGCCCAACTGGGGCTGTGACACAGAGGAAGGGAGGGGCCGCCTGGACAGACATCAGGCGGGTATTTTACAAGGCCTCAAGGGGGGCCCAAAAACCTATGAGTATGGCAAAACCTTCCGAAGTGATTCAAAGGGAAAGCGAATCACCCTCTGAGTTCTACAAAAGACTGTGCGAGGCCTGTACACTTTATACGCCAATAGATCCAGCCGCTGCTGGGTCTCAGATGGTGATAAATGCAGCCTTTGTGTATCAAGCCTACCCCAAAAATGTCAGATGGGGGGACTCCAAGTGACTCATGAATTTTCATACATCCCTGAATGCCCAGTACCTTTGTTGGGAAGAGACTTGCTGTCTAAATTGGGGGCACAAGTGACTGTTCCCCCCAACCACGAAAGGCCCACTCTTCGAGTGGGTTCAACCACCCATTTACTCTTCCTCTTGGTAACCCCTCAAGATGAATGGAGGTTGCACGATCTCCCAGAAGGGAAAGCAGACGGGCTAAACAGTGGCGAGAGTTAACTCAACAATTCCCTGAGGTCTGGGCAGAAGACAACCCACGCCCCCCCCCCCACCCCCCACCCAGGCTTGCAAAACAAATCCCACTGGTAACAGAACTCAGCCCGGTACAGTTACGTCAGCACCCGCCTTGGGGCCTGCCAGACCCTGCTAAGCCGTTTACTCTTCACGTGACTGAAAAGGACAAGGCGGCTTTGGGAGTGTTGTCTGAGACTATGGGGACACGGGACAGACCCGTGACTTATCTCTTGAATCAGCTGGACAGTGTTGCCCCCGGGTGGCTGGGATGCTTACGGGCAGTTGCTGCAGCTGCCTTACTGGTCCGGGAGGCAACCAAGCTGACTTTCGGCCAAGATTCGTTCCTAAAAGTCCCACATGAGGTCAACACCCTCCTGCGAGGGGACCCCCATAAATGGCTGTCAACATCCCAGATTACTCAATACCAGGGACTGTTATGTGAGAACGCCCATGTTACTACTGAGCCTTGTCAAGCCCTGAATCTGGCCACTCTCTTTCTTGTGGGAGAAAGTGGGCCCTCACATGATTGCAAGGAAATACGCTAGCAGACCTGACTTGAGAGACCAGCCAGTCCCGGACCCAGATTAGATCCTGTACCCCAATGGCACCAGCCTGGTGAAACAAGGACAACGACTGTCGGGATGTGCAGCAGTCATGGAAGAAACCATCGTTGAGGCTAGCTCTCTGCCATCACACTGGTCTGCTCAACAGGCTGAACTATATGCTCTAATCCGGGCCCTCCAGCTGTCAAAAGGTAAGAAGACAAACATTTACACAGACTCCAGGTAGGCTTTTGCCACACTACAAGGTTCTGTATAAGGAGAGAGGCCTTTGACAGCTAGTGAAAAAGATATTAAAAATAAGGAAGAAATTAAGACCCTATTAGATGCTGCCTGGGAACCAGAAAGGATCACAGTCATACACTGCTGAGGACATCAAAAAGAGGATACCTCCCGGGCTCATGGAACAGACTGGAAGATAAGACCGCTAAACAAGCAGCCGAGGGCTTGGGGGTGACAAGTGAGGCCCCTATTAAAGCTCTCATATTGACAGAGCTACCTGAGCTAACGCTGGAGTCTCCAAAATACACTGAAGCCCAAAACCAACTAGCCAAAGCAGAAGCAGCCATCAAGACTGAAAAGGGATGGTGGGAATTGCCAAGTGGCAAATTTTGGGTACCGGAGGAACTGGTACCCACTCTGGTAATTCAAACACACCAAGCGACCCATCTTGGCCATGATAAACTGGAAGAGCTAATTTGAAAATATTTCTTAGTTCCCCGCTTCTCTTCCCTATGCAGGACAAAATCTCAGAACTGCACTGCCTGCTCACAGGCCAATGCTGCCTCTCAGAACAGACAGAAACCTCCAGGGAGTCAGCTGAAAGGCACACTGCCCTTTGAACACCTGAAAGTGGACTTCACTGAAATGAAACCTCACCGACACTACCATTACCTGCTGGTCATAGTATGTACATTCTTGGGATGGGTAGAAGCTTTTTCTACCCAGACTGAAAGAGCATCTAAAGTAGCCTGATGCCTGCTTAGGGAGATAGTTCCCAGATTTGGATTTCCTACCAGCATTGGATCGGACAATGGCCCAACTTTCATAGCTGATTTAGTATAACAAGTAAGCAAAACTTTAAACATCAAGTGGAAACTACATACAGCATATAGGCCCCAGAGTTCTGGGATGGTGGAAAGAACCAATCAGACACTTAAAGAGACACCCTCCAAGTGGATCTTACAGACTGACTGCTCCTGGGTGGATTTGTTTCCGACGGCTCTGCTCAGACTCAGGATGACCCCACAGTCCCATGGCTCTTCTCCATACAAAATTGTGTATGGAAGGCCCCCTCCCATAATAAAACAGGTGTCAACAAATTTGCCTCAGGTAAGAGGAGATGAGATTTCACAGCAGATGAAACAACTGGGTAAGGTAATAAATCAGGTAACTCAGTTTGTACAAGAAAGCATGCTGTTCCCCTTTGGGAAACAGACTCAAGAATCTGTGCCCAGGGATCAGGTGTATTCAAGGACTGGCCCTGGCCCCACGTTGGAAGGGTCCATGTACTGTTGTTCTAACCAGCCCTACTGCAGTTAAAGCTGCAGGTGTCACCCCCTGGATCCACCACGTGAGAGTGAAGAGAGTATACCATGCAGACCTGGAGGACGCCGAGGGGACTACACAAAAGGACCCCACTGATCCCCGTGAAACCAAGATCATCTTAAAGAAGAAAAAGAGATGGAGCTCTACAATCAACTGCTGCTACAAGGACTTGCTGGTATCCTCTTGAGACTAACCATAGTTTCAGTACAAAGAGGGAGGACCTGTGCTATAATTAAAGTTGAATGTTGTGTATATATTCCTGATTTATCTGGCTATATATCAGTCACCCTAGATGACATGAAAGGTCAGATAAAAGTTATGTATGATGATAATCTTCCCTTTTGAACTTAAGTCCTATCTTGGGTGAAGGGTGATTGGTGGAGAGCTATATTTACCACTGTTATAGTTGCCTTGATAGTTCTGCTTTGTGGACCCTTTATTTTACAATGTATTATGAACTCTGTAACCCAAAGTTTGATGTCGTTCTCCCAAATTGGAGGTCGGAGAGTCAGGGTGAAATATATCCCTATGAATGATGCTCATACTATGAGTTAAGAGCGTCAGGAGGGGGGAATGAAGGAGGAAACAGACAGAACAGGCTCCATCTTGAAAGCAGGACTCCATCTTGGGCCGGACTGTGGCCTTCGAGCTGTACGACCAGTATCTATGGAAACGACATAGCAACTGGAAAACCAGGTCCCTGGATGGAAGAGCCCCAGGGCTCGTCCCTAGACTCTCTGTTGCCTAAAGGACTACCCTAATTATCTGTGTAACCAAATAGAGTCATAAATTCTATTATGCTTATTGGGGTATGACCACAGGCCTATTGATAACTGTCCACTGTTAACTACCTAGGCTTAAGGCATATGAATCACAGGTTAACTTTGATTGTATCTTTCTTTTCCTTTGTTCAGACTAGTTTCAGGGAATTTGGGGAGGTGGGTTTGGGCACATACATTTATGACCAGAAAAACTGGTCAGGGTCCTTGGCTAAGAGGAGACTCTGCCTTAGGCCCGCTGGTGAAATAAACTGCACTCCACTATCTGCATTGTCCTTCTGAGTGAGTCTGTTTCTCGGGACGCATGGCTACAACAGGAAAACTGATAGGGAGGGCCAGGCCTATGATTTGGCTATCTGTGGTTTCTTTACATCAGGAAAATACTTACAGTGCAAGATTCTATGTTATGTTAGCATGTTGGGTCCACCAGTACAAGTTAATTACACTGGATAAGTAATAAAATTATCCTCAAACATCATCTCTTCCTGAACAAATATTTAGGTGATATATAATATGATGTTGTGGGTTTTAAAATTGATTTTTAATGTTAATTTTTCTTGTTATTATTTCAAAATGCATGTTGAAAATAAAAAGTCTCTATTTTCATAGATTATTAATGAATAGGTTTGCCACAATTTTTCATTTAACATGCTGTAAAAATTCTTCACCAAGTTATGTCCTTATGTTATTAATTAGTGTTTTATTCATAGCATATTTTGTTATTAATTTATCATAGACTGAGTTGCATAAACATCTTATTCAACATTTTAGATATTTCTGATTTTTTAATAAATGAAATATCATCTTCCATAAAACTTAACATCACTTTATTTCACTCTTAGAATAATTTTTAGGATTGGGGTTACTTGTGTAAAAAATATAGTCATTTTTATGACTCTAAAAATATTTGCTAAAACATTTCCCAATTAGATAATATGAATGAAGCTGTTTCATTGCAATTTAGAAGATGTCGTTTTTTAAAAACCTGACTTAGAAACCTATTTTATTCTTATGATAGATTCCTCAGGGCACTTTGTATGTGTAAACACTATTTTAAAAGATAAAACATATCAAGATTCCACATCTTCCTGTTGAATTAGACATTACAAAGCAGTTCATAGTAACTGTCTTATTTGACTCTCATAGGTCAACAGCTTGGATAAGTGGTACTCTATTTTATCGGAGAGGACTCAGAAGCTTCATGGTTTCTTCAGTGACACATGACTATGAATCTGTAGCTTCTAGATTTTTTATATTGGAAACTGAACAATTATTATTATTATTTTAATTAACTTTTCATTTTGGAATAATTTTAGATTAATAGAAAAGTTGCCAAGATAATACAGAGTTTCTGTCTACTCCTCAATTATTTTCCCCTAATAATTATCATCTAACATTACTAGTAGTATATTTGTCAAGACTGTGGAATGAACATTGATTATATTACTCTTAAAGAAGCACAAGATTTTAATCATGTTTCACTAACTTTTCCACTTCTATCACTTTTCTGTTCTAGGGGTCAATCCAGGACAACACAGCACATTTAATTACCTTTTAAATAATTTCTGATCATAAACCTTGTGATCATAAACTCTGAGGACCCTGTCCTCTCCATTACCTAAGTATTAACAGAAATTTTGGAAATTCCTTTTATTAAAAAAAAAAAAAAGCAGTTTGATTTGTTCATATTTAATGAGCATTTGATTCTAAAATAGTATTTCTTAGGAACTTCCCTGTCAGGAAGCATTTAACAGGAGGCTTCCTGTGTGCTGTTTTGGATCTGTCAGGAATCCTCTGTTCCTTATTAATTCCTGAGTATTCAGGAATTAAGAGGAATCCAGGCATCTCCTTCGTTAGTTTTTCAATACAGTGATAAGTACGCTCTTTCTTCTTGTGAACCATAGGGTAAAAAGTGATTGTTTACAACTCTCTCTCTCTTTAATATGAATCACCTTATGTTTTGTAAGTCTGGAATTTTAATCTTTATCTTTGCTGAGAATAACTACCTTGTAAGACAGTATATATGCCCACACCATGCTGATTAAAACACCTTTGCTCCATCAGAGCTTGGGTCCCCGTGTCTCTCTCTCTCTCTCTCTCTCTCTCTCTCTCTCTCTCTCTCTCTCTCTCTTTCTGGCTGATTCCCTGGAGCCCAAAAGTTGGCTGCATAACCCAGGGAATATTAGCCTCTTTCCTTTCACTCTCTCATCGTCGACTCCGGACCACCAGGGTCCAGTTCAATAAAGGACCAACACTTCCCAGATTAGGGAAGTACAGAGCCTAAGAATAACTTGCTAGATTAATATAGAACCTTGCTCCTTTTCTCCACTATTTGTATTATTTGATTTTCTTTGTACAATGACACTACCTGTAAAAGAAGTGGGCTCCTGAGGATCTGGGCTTCCTAGGTGATGCTAATGGATAAGAACCTGCCTGCCAATCCAGGAGACAGAAGAGATGCTGGTTTGACCCCTGGGTCGGGAAGATCCCCTGGAGAAGGGCATGGCAATCCATTCCAATATTCTTGTCGGGAGAATCCCATGGACAGAGGGCCCTGGCATGTTACAGTCCAAAAGGTCACAAAAAGTTGGGCACAGCTGAAGCAACTTAGCACCCACACATGCACACATTTGGGTCTGAAAACTATAAAATTGTATTCAGGATTATAAAAACTTAAAAGCATTGCAAATTTAAATGATACCATATCTTCTTTGTGGTAACCAATAAAACTATTTTATATTTGTGAATATGTAAAAGGATGAGTAAAGATATTTGTAAGCCTGGATCATGGTAAAGCAGAAATTAGGAGTAAAAGATTGTCATTTCTGCTCTGTGTCAAAGGCTCTGGGAGCTTGTTCTCACTGATGGCAATTTTCTCCAGTGCATCTAACTGCATTAATGGCCTTATCAATATCAATATTGCCTTATCTGATTCTTCCAAGAAACTTATCAATAGGTATTGTTATTATACACAATTGCAGAACAGAATCTGAGCTCTTGAGAATTTTAAGTAACTTTTCTCATCACATAATATAACTTAGTACAAGAGCTTTGATTTGAACCTACGTTTCTATGAATCTCAACCTGATGTCTTTATTTCATTTCATTGTCTCTGCATATATTGATAGTCTTTACTCTTTAATATATAGTCATTAACTGATCCAATGATCTTATAAGGTTTGTTTCATGTTCTTGTTTGCTTGATGACATACCTGAATATGTAGTTCAGAGTACAGGTGCTGTTTAGGGATGTCTAGTACCATGGAAACAATTTAAAGTAAGTAAAAAGATGTGTTGTATATACATCTGTGTATTTGCTAGTTTTATTCATATTTTCAATCATTTTCGTTAGCTGTCAGTGCCATTCATAAAAATCAACTCATTTTTAATCCTTTCAGAAAGCCCAATTATTCTTTCAATTCCCTATTTAACAAACATAGATTGTATGTATATGTACACACACACACACACACACACACACACACACACACACACACACTCACTTGCCACTTGACTGATGAATTTCCCATATGCACAAGGAAGGACACAGTCATATTTCCCTGGTTGTTTAGCAGTAAAGAGTCCACCTGCCAATGCAGGAGACACAGGTTCAATCCCTGTATCGGGAAGATCCCCTGGAAAAGGAAATGACAACCCACTCCAAGGTTCTTGTATGGGAAATCCTATGGACAGATGAGCCTGACAGGCTAGTCTTTCGGGTCACAAAAGTCAGACATGACTGAGCAACTAAACAGCAACAAAGGACAGTTATTCTTCAAAGCTGTGTCTTGCTATAAGAAATGAAGTCAAAAGTTGGAGTAATATCTGGATGGCTAATGGAAAAACTTTCTGTGGGTAAGCTGCTTGGTAAGCTTGGTAAGCTGCTTTTAAGTGAGAGAAGAGTCACTAAAATAAGTAAGGGCATTTTATCATAGGCAGCAATTTCACATTTTCCAATTTGACCCTCATTATAATTGTATGATTATATGATTATCAAACTACCGCACAATTGCACTCATCTCATATGCTGGTAAATTAATGCTCAAAATTCTCCAAGCCAGGCTTCAGCAATACATGAACCGTGAACTTCCAGATGTTCAAGCTGGTTTTAGAAAAGGCAGAGGAACCAGAGATCAAGTTACCAACATCCGCTGGATCATAGGAAAAGAAAAGAGTTCCAGAAAACATCTATTTCTGCTTATTAACTACGCCAAAGCCTTTGACTGTGTGGATCACAATAAACTGTGCAAAATTCTGAAAGAGATTGGAATACCAGAAAACCTGACCTGCCTCTTGAGAAACCTGTATGCAGGTCAAGAAGCAACAGTTAGAACTGGACATGGAACAACAGATTGGTTCCAAATAGGAAAAGGAGTACGTCAAGGCTGTATATTGTCACCCTGCTTATTTAACTTATATGCAGAGTACATCATGAAAAACACTGGGCTGGAGGAAGCACAAGCTGGAATCAAGATTGCTGGGAGAAATATCAATAACCTCAGATATGCAGATGACACCACCCTTATGGCAGAAAGTGAAGAGGAACTAAAGGGCCTCTTGATGAAAGTGAAAGAGAAGAGTGAAAAAGTTGGCTTAAAGCTCAACATTCAGAAAACTAAGATCGTGGCATCTGGTCCCATCACTTTATGGCAGATAGATGAGCAAACAGTGGAAACAGTGGCTGATTTTATTTTTCTGGGCTCCAAAAATCACTGCAGATGGTGACTGCAGCCATGAAATTAAAAGGCGCTTACTCCTTGGAAGGAAAGTTATGACCAACCTAGACAGCATATTAAAAAGCAGAGACATTACTTTGCCAACATGAGCAGTTTTTCATGTGCTTATTGGTCATTAGTATTTCTCCTTTTGTCAAATGTCTGTTGAAATATTTTGCTCATATTTAATAGATTTTGTCTGTTAATTGTTGAGTTATAAGAGTTTTTAAAACCATATTGTATATAGAAGTCTTTCATCAGATACATGTTTGTAAAAGTTTCTTCCCTGTCTTTGGTTTACCTAATAATGTTTTAAATATCTTTTGATGGCCAAAATTTTACTTTACACAAAGTCTGATATATGTTTTTTTTTTTCTTCTATGGTTATTGCTTTCTTAGTTTTGTCTATAAAACTTTTGCTAAATCCACATTACAAGGGTATTATATGATGCTTATTATTTTTAAAGTTTTATAGATTTAGTTAACATATTTTAGTTTATGATACAGCTTGAGTTAATTTTTGTGTATGGTACTAGATAGTGTTTGAAGTTAATTATTTCCATATGGCTATCCACTTTTTCTGGATTATTTACTGAAGACATTCCTATGCCTTTTGGATATTGGATATCTCTTTTGGATATTGAAGACATTCCTATCCCTTTGGATCCCTTTTGGATTTCAGGAGCACCTTTGTCAAAACTTGACTTACCATCAACGTGTGATGTATTTCTGGACTCTCTCTTCTTTAAGCTGTTTATCAGTTGTAGACTAGCACCACATTTATCACTGTAGCTCCTAGTAAGTCTGGAGGTTAGCTAATGTACATCCTCCAATCTCGTTCTTTTCCAAGGTTGCTTTGGCTATTGTAGGTCATTTGTGCTTCCATATAAATATTAGAATCAATTTCTACAGAAGTGTCTGCTGGGATTGTGTTTGGGACTGCCCTGAATCTATAGATCATTGTGTAGTGAACTGATGCCTTAACCATTTTGTAAAGTTTTGTTTACTTTTGAACTTTAGGCCTTTTAAGTATTATCACTACTTTACAGCAATCAGCTTATAGCGCCAATACAAGATTCAACAGAAATGGTAGGACTGGACACCTTGCTTTTTTTTCAGCTCCTAGGGGAAAAGCACTCAATATTATATCATTAAATAGCTTTTTCATATGCCCTTTATCAGGCTAAGAAAGCTTCTTACTATTCCTTATATATTGAGAGTTATCACAGATGATTGATGACTTTTGTCAAATGATTGTTTGTAAACACCCTCTTCTAACAACACAAGAGACGACTATACACATGGATATCACCAGATGGCCAATACCAAAATCAGATTGATTATATTCTTTGCAACAAAGATGTAGAAGCTCTATACAGCCAGCAAAAACAAGACCAGGAGTTGACTGTGGCTCACACCATGAACTCCTTATAGCCAAATCCAGATTTAAATTGAAGAAAGTAGGGAAAACCACTAGACCATTCAGGTGTGACTTAAATCAAATCACTTACGATTATACAGTGGAAGTGACAAATAGATTCAAGGGATTAGATCTGATAGACAAAGTGTCTGAAGAACTATGGATGGAGGCTCATGACATTGTACAGAAGGCAGGGATCAAGACCATCCTCAAGAAAAGAAATGCAAAAAAAGGCAAAATGGTTGTCTGAGGAGGCCTTACAAAGAGCTGAGTAAAGAAGAGAAGCAAAAGGCAAGGAGAAAAGGAAAGATACACCCATTTGAATGCAGAGTTCGAAGAATAGCAAGTAGAGATAAGAGAGACTTCCTCAGTATCAATGCAAAGAAATAGAGGAAAACAACACAATGGAAAAGACTAGAGATCTCTTCAAGAAAATTAAAGATACCAAGGGAACATTTCATGCAAAGATGGGCACAATAAAGGACAGAAATCGTATGGACCCTAACAGAAACAGAAGATATTAAGAAGAGGTGGCAAGAATACACAGAACTATACAAAAAAGATCTTCACGACCCAGATAATCATGATCACTCACCTAAAGCCAGACATCCTGGAATGTGAAGTCAAGTGGGCCTTAGGAAACCTCATTACGAACAAAGCTAGTAGAGGTGATGGAATTCCAGTTGAGCTATTTCAAATCCTAAAAGGTGATGCTGTGAAAGTGCTGCACTCAATATGCCAGCAAATTTGGAAAACTCAGCAGTGACCACAGGACTGGAAAAGGTCAGTTTTCATTCCATTCTCAAAGAAAGGCAATGCCAAAGAATGCTCAAACTACTGCATAAGTGAACTCTTCTCACACACTAGCAAAATAATGCTCAAAATTCTCCAAGCCAGGCTTCAACAGTATGTGAACCATTAAATTCCAGATGTTCAAATTGGATTTAGAAAAGGCAGAGCAACCAGAGATCAAATTGCCAACATCCACTGGGTCATCAGAAAAGCATAAGAGTTCCAGAAAAACATCTACTTCTGCTTTATTGACTATGAAAAAGTCTTTGACTGTGTGGATCACAACAAACTGGAAAATTCTGAAAGAGATGGGAATACTAGACCACCTGACCTGCCTCCTGAGAAATCTATATGCAAGTCAAGAAGCAACAGTTAGAACAGTACATGGAACAACAGACTGGTTCCAAATCAGGAATGGAGTAAGTCAAGGCTGTATATTGTCACCCTGCTTATCTAACTTATATGCAGAAGACATCATGCAAAATGCTGGTCTGGATGAAGCACATGCTGAAATCAAGATTTCTGGGAGAAATATCAATAAATTCAGATATGCAGATGACACCACACTTATGGCAGAAAGTGAAGAGGAACTAAAGAGCCTCTTGATGAAAGTGATAGAGGAGAGTGAAAAAGCTGGCTTAAAACTCAACATTCAGAAAACTAAGATCATGGTATCTGGTCCCATCACTTCATGACAAATAGGGGGAAACAATGGAAACAGTAACAGACTATTTTGGGGGGCTCCAAAATCACTGCAGATGGTGACTGCAGTCATGAAATTAAAAGATGCTTGCTCCTTGGAAGAAAAGTTATGACCAACCTAGACAGGGTAATAAAAAGCAGAGACATTACTTTACTGACAAAGGTCCATCTAGTCAAAGCTATGGTTTTTCCAGTAGTCATGAATGGATGTGAGATTTGGACCATAAACAAAGTTCAGTGCCAAAGAATGGATGCTTTTGAACTGTGGTGTTGGAGAAGACTCTTGAGAGTCCCTTGGACTACAAGGAGATCCAACCAGTAAATCCTAAAGGAAATCAGTCCTGAATGTTCACTGGAGGGACTGATACTGAAGCTGAAACTCCAATACTTTGGCCACCTGATGGGAAGAACTGACTCGTTAGAAAATACCCTGATGCTGGGAAAGATTGATGTCAGGAAGAGAAAGGGACGACATAGGATGAGATGGTTGGATGGCATCATTGACTTGATGGACATGAGTTTGAGTAGGCTCAGGGATTTGGTGATAGACAGGGAAGCCTGGTGCGCTGCAGCCCATGGGGTCACAAAGAGTCAGACACGACTGAGTGACTGAACTGAACTGAATCTATTTGAAATGATTATATTGGGTTTCTTTTATTGTGTTAATACAGTGAATTACATTGATGACTTATGCATATTAAACCAATCTTGCATACTTAAGATAAAGTGAGTACTTTATCAAGATTTATTATTCTAGTAGCTAAGCTGGTAAAGAATTCACCTGCAATGACTGAGACCTGGGTTCGATCCCTGGGTTTTGAAGATCCCCTCGAGAAGGGAACTGCTACCAACTTCAGTATTCTGGCCTGGAGAATTCCATGGACTATATAGTCCATGGGGTCACAAAGGGTTGGACACAACTGAGTGACTTTCACTCAATCAGTCAAATCATACATATTGCTGGATCAACTTTGCCAATATCTTGTTAAAAATCTTTTGTGGTTTTATGAGAAATACTGGTATAGGGGGTTATTTTTTGGTAATATTTTTGTCAGGTTTCATTTTAAGAGTTATGTTGGCTTCATAAAACCAGTTGTAAAGTCTGTCTTCCCCCTATATTCTCTCAGAGTTTCTGAAGTGTCAGTGCTATTTCTTCCTCATATATTTTATATAATTCATCAGTGAACCCAGAAATTTGCTTGTGGAAATGATTTTGATAACAAATTCAATTTTTGTATTAGATACAGGACTATATATATATCTTCTGCTATAGCTTGTATCAGTTTTGATAAGTAGTATTTTCAAGATATTTGTCAACTTTTCTTACTTATTGCCATCCCTGATAATCATAATTTAATTTTCCTTTACTTTTCTTCTTGGTAAATCTAGCTAGGTTTATTAATTATGATGTTTTCCATTGACATTTATACTTCACCAAGTTCTCGTCTTATATTGATATTTTTCTTTATGTAGATTTGAGTGATTTTTTAAACTTCCTTAGATGAAACCTTAAATGCTTGACTTTAAGTAATTTTCTAATATAAATAAAGTATAAAACTTCCTGTAAGCACTATAATACATCACACAAATTTTGATATGTTGTGTTTTTATTGCCATTCATTACTTCCTCTTGATTAATTTTTCTTCTATACATTACTGTAAAATGCATTGTTTAATTTTCACATATATGTCAGTTTTAAATATTTTATTATGATTTAATCATATGATGCTCAGGGGGTATACTCTATATGATATCAGTTCTTCTAAATTTATTGAAGCTTGTTTTATGGCCCAGAATATTGTTTCAGTTCAGTTCAGTTCAGTTGCTCAGTCGTGTCTGACTCTTTGTGACTCCATGAATCGCAGCAAGCCAGGCCTCCCTGTCCATCACTAACTCCTGGAGGCCACCCAAACCCATGTCCATTGAGTCGGTGATGCCATCCAGCCATCTCATCCTCTGTCGTCCCCTTCTCCTCCTGCCCCCAACCCCTCCCAGCATCAGGGTCTTTTCCAATGAGTCAACTCTTCGCATCAGGTGGCCAAAGTATGGGAGTTTCAGCCTCAGCATCAGTCCTTCCAATGAACACCCAGGACTGATGTCCTTTAGGATGGACTGGTTGGATCTCCTTGCAGTCCAAGGGACTCTCAAGAGTCTTCTCCAACAACATAGTTAAAAAGCATCAATGTTTTGGCACTCAGCTTTCCTCACAGCCCAACTCTCACATCCATACATGACCACTGGAAAAACCATAGCCTTGACTAGATGGACCTTTTTTGGCAAAGTAACGTCTCTGCTTTTTATTTATTTATTTTTTTTGTCTCTGCTCTTTAATATGCTATCTAGGTTGGTCATAACTTTCCTTCCAAAGAGTAAATGTCTTTTAATTTCATGGCTGCAATCACCATCTGCAGTGATTTTGGAGCCCAAGAAAATAAAGTCTGACACTGCTTCCACTGTTTCCCCATCTATTTCCCATGAAGTGATGGGACCAGATGCCATGATCTTGGTTTTCTGAATGTTGAGCTTTAAGCCAACATTTTCACACTCCTCTTTCACTTTCATCAAGAGGCTTTTTAGTTTCTCTACAAACATTTTCACTCTCCTCTTTCACTTTCATCAAGAGGCTTTTTAGTTTCTCTACACTTTCTGCCATAAGGGTGGTATCATCTGCATATCTGAGGTTACTGCTATTTCTCCTGGCAATCTTGATTCCAACTGTGCTTCTTCCAGCCCAGCGTTTCTCATGATGTACTCTGCATATAAGTTATATAAGCAGGGTGACAATATACAGCCTTGACGTACTCCTTTTCCTATTTGGAACCAGTCTGTTGGTCCATGTCCAGTTCTAACTGTTGCTTCTTGACCTGCATATAGGTTTCTCAAGAGGTGGGTCTGGTGGTCTGGTATTCCCATCTCTTTCAGAATTTTCGACAGTTTATTGTGATCCACACAGTCAAAGGCTTTGGAATAGTCAATAAAGCAGAAGTAGATGTTTTTCTGGAACTCTATTGCTTTTTCGATGATCCAGCGGATGTTGGCAATTTGACCTCTGGTTCCTCTGCCTTTTCTAAAACCAGCTTGAACATCTGGAAGTTCATGGTTCACGTATTGCTGAAGCCTGGCTTGGAGAATTTTGTGAGATGTGTGTGAGATGAGTGCAATTGTGCGGTAGTTTGAGCATTCTTTGGGATTGCCTTTCTTTGGCAATACCGGAATGAAAACTGACCTTTTCCAGTCCTGTGGCCACTGCTGAGCTTTCCAAATTTGCTGGCATATTGAGCGCAGCACTTTCACAGCATCATCTTTCAGGATTTGAAATAGCTCTACTGGAATTCCATCACCTCCACTAGCTTTGTTCATAGTGATGCTTTCTAAGGCCCACCTGACTTCACATTCCAGGATGTCTGGCTCTAGGTGAGTGATCACACCATCGTGATTATCTGGGTGGTGAACATCTTTTTTGAACAGTTATTCTGTGTATTCTTGCCATTTCTTCTTAATATCTTCTGCTTCTGTTAGGTCCACACCATTTCTGTCCTTTATCGAACCCATCTTTGCATGCAATGTTCCCATCTTGTACTAAATAATTGGAAAGAACATGTATTCTATAGCTCTCCTGTGTAGTTAAATATAAATAACAATTAGGCTAAGTTGTTTAATAGTGTTATTCATCTTTTAAATCCTCAATGTATATGTCTATGCATGCATGTGTGCTCAGTCATGTCTGACTCTTTGCATCTGACTCTTTGTGTCCAAATCTTTGTGTCCACAGACTGTTATCCAGTCTCCTCTGTGCACAGAATTTTCCAGATAAGAACACTGGAGTAGGTTGCCACTTCCTATATCAGGGGATCTTCCCAACCTAGGGATTGAACCCATCCCTCTTGTGTCTCCTGTATTGGCAGATGGATTCTTTACCACTGCACCACCTGGGAAGCTCCTTTGTATATATATATATTATTCTCATTGTTCTATCAATTGCTGAGAGAGAGGTTTTATAACTTTCAGTCATTATTGGGGCATTTCCCACTTCTTTTTAAAATTATTTATTTCTTAAAAATTTTGTTTGTTTGTTTGGCTGCACTGGGTCTTTGTTGCTTTGCACAGGCTTTCTCTTGTTGCAGTGTGAGGGCTTCACAGTGTGGTAATTTCTTAGAGTGCAGGCTCTAAGTGTCTGGGCTTCAGTAATTATGGCTTGTGGGCTCTAGAGCGTGGGGTCAGTAGTTGTGGCACACAGGACCAGTTGCTCTACAGCAAGTGAAATTTTCCCAGACCAGACATTAAACCTATGTCCTTGCATTGGCAGGTGGATTCTTCCTTGCACCACCAGGGAATTCTGTCAAGTTCTTCTTTTACTTCTTTAATTCTTAAATTTTGAAGCTATGTGTTTAGGAGTATTGAAGATTGTTACAGCTTTGTATATTTATCATTTCAATTCAGTCACTCAGTTGTGTCTACCTCATTGTGACCCCATGGACTGCAGCAAGCCAGGCCTCGCTGTCCATCACCAACTCCCAGAGCTTGCTCAAACTCATATCCATTGAGTTGGTGATGCCATCCAACCATCTCATCCTCTGTCGTCCCCTTCTCCTCCCGCCTTCAATCTTTCCCAGCATCAGGATCTTTTCTAATGAGTCAGTTCTTCACATCAGGTGGCCAAAATATTGAAGTTTCAGCTTCAGTATCAGTCCTTCCAATGAATATTCAGGACTGATTTCCTTTAGGATGAAGTGATTTGATCTCCTTGTAGTCCAAGGGACTCTCAAGAGTCTTCTCCAACACCACAGTTCAAAAGCATCAATTCTTTGGCACTCAGCTTTTTTTATGATCCAAATCTCACATCCATACATGACTACTGGAAAAACCATAGCTTTGACTAGATGGACCTTTGTCAGTAAAGTAATGTCTCTGCTTTTTATTATGCCATCTAGGTTGGTCATAACTTTTCTTCCTAGGAGCAAGCATCTTTTAATTTCATGACTGCAGTCACCATCTGCAGTGATTTTGAAGCCCAAAAGAATAAAGTTTCTCATTGTTTCCACTGTTTCCCCAACTATTTGCCATAAAGTGATGGGACTGGATGCCATGATCTTAGTTTTTTGAATGTTGAGTTTTAAGCCAGCTTTTTCACTCTCCTCTTTCACCCTCATCTAGAGGCTCTTTAGCTCCTCTTCACTTTCTGCCATCAGGGTAGTGTCATTTGCATATCTGAGGTTATTTTATTGATATTTTCCCCTGTAATCTTGATTTCAGATTGTGCTTCATCTAGCCCAGCATTTCGCATGATGTACTCTGCATGTAAGTTAGATAAGCAAGGTGACAGTATACAGCCTTGTTATACTCCTTTCCCAATTTGGAGCTGGTCTGTTGTTCCATGTGCTTTTCTAACTGTTGCTTCTTGACTTGCATACAGATTTCTCAGGAGGCAGGTCATGTGGTCTGGTATTCCCATCTCTTTAAGAATTTTCTACAGTTTGCTGTGATCTGCATAGTCAAAGGCTTTAGTGTAGTCAGTGAAGCAGAAATAGATGGTTTTTTGATGACCTAACAGATGTTGGCAATTTGATCTCTGGTTCCTCTGCCTTTTCTAAATTCAGCTTGAACATCTAGAAGTTCACAGTTCACGTACTGTTGAAGCCTGGCTTGGAGAATTTTGAGCATTACTTTTGCTTGTGTGTGAGATGAAGTATATTTATATTTATCTTTATTTAAAATAAAGATAAATATTTTATTATTATGATGTCCTTATTTATGTTCAATAGTATTTTTTCTTGAAGACTATCTTACCCAATACTGATATTGCCATTTCAGCTTTGTTATGCTGTTTCCCTCATATATTTTTCCATCCATTAATTCAAGTATTTCTATATCTTTATTTTAAAGTTCAATGCCTATATGTAGCATCCCCCCCCCCCTTAATCCATACTGCAAATGTCTGGCTTTTAATTAATCTATTGGATGTTTAGCTATAATTATTTACATAATTTTTAGTAGTTTTTCTGGTTTACAGTTCATATCCTTAACTTTTCAGTCTAATAGAGTTAGCATTATACTATTTCATATTAATGTAGAAACATTGAAAACATTTGGGTCTATTTACTCTGTTCCCATCTCTGTGCTCTATTTGGCACATGCAGTATATCTTTATATGTTATAAATCCCATTATGGCTATAATCTTTGCTTTATCATTCATAAGTCTAAAAGAATTAAGGGAAAAATTTCATTTTCTTTTACCTTAAAATGGCCTACTGCCATGTTTATTTTTAAGCATATGTTAACTTGATTAAAATTGTAGGACAACAGTTTCTTTCACTATTGAGTTTTGGGAATCCTTTATATATTCCAGATAGTTGTCTACTTTCGGATTTCTAATTAGCAAATTTTCTCTCCCAGCCTGTCTTTTCACAGGGTCTTTTGCAGAGCAAAAATGTTTAGTTTTGATGAAGTCCATTTTATCAGTTTTTCCTTACATGGATTGGAATATTATTGCCAAATGTAAGAATCATTTGCCTAATCCTAGATCTGAAGATTTTTCTCCTATTCTTTAATAAAATTTTAATAGTTTTACATTTTATATTTCCATATCTGATGTATTTTGAGTGAATTTTTATGTGAAGTATGAGACTCAGGTTGAGGTTTATGTTTCTGCCTGTGGATCTCCAGCTGCCCCAGCACCATTCATTGAAATGTTCTCCTTTCTCCAATGAATTATTTTTTCACATTTGTAAAATATCAGTTCAACAAATTTGTGTGAATCTACTTTTGGACTCTGTATTCTATTCCACTGATCTATGTGACTAGACCTCCACCAATAGCATGCAGTCCTCATTACTGTAACTCGCTATTAGGGCTTAATGTTCAGTAGGAGGATTCCTACCTCTTTGTTCTTTTTCATGATTATTTTAGCTGTTCTAGGGCTAGTTGTCTGTTTATATTTTGTAGACCGGAAGTAAACAGTTCAACAGATATTCCTCCGGCAAAGATGAGTTTATTTGGGATCAGCAGAGTATTGTAGTTTGGGTCTGCGTCTATGGCCAGTGTCTGCCTGGCAAGGGAAGGAGAATGCTTTTTAGAGGGAAAAAGGAAGTGGGGAGGGCTGTAGTAAACACTCACTCAGTCATTTCTGACTCTTTGCAGCTCTGTGGACTGTAGCTTGCCAGGCTCCTCTGTCCATGGGATTTTCCAGGCAAGAATACTAGAAAGGGTTGCTATTTCCTTCTCCAGGGGACTTTTCCTACCCAGGGATTGAACCAGCATCTCCTGTGTCTCCTACATTGGCAAGCAGATTCTTTACCACTGTGCCACCTGGGAAGCCTCAGTATACAAAAAGTCCATGGCTTTTCATTGGATGAGTCATTCCAGGAAGGAGAATTTCCCTCCAGTAAGACTCTGCTGTTGTCACAGGGAATGAGAGCCTCCCCTTCTGATCTCCTAATCCTATTTAGTTGAAAGTTTCTGTTAATTAATTTTTTTGCAATATGAACTTTAGAATAAACTTATCTATATTTACACAGGTTTTCCTTTTACTTTAACTCAATAGAAATTACATTAAACCTATAAACCAATTTGGATACAACTATCTTTATTATGTTTAATCTTCCAGTACATGATAAAAACAGTGAATCTTTCCATTTATTTACATCTTTGATTTTTTTCATCAGAATTTTGTAACTCAGTATATAGATCCTGTATATGTTTGCTAAGGTTATGAATAAAGTAGGAGAAATCATTCTACTTAAAACTAAAGCCTGTTAAAGACTACCTAAGTCTTTCATTTATTTTCTGATGTTAATAATAAATGATATTACATTTCTAATTTTGATTTTCTACATGCTCATTGCTATTGATTTTTATGTCTTGATCTGTATCATGTGACCTTGCTGAACTCACTCTTTAATTATAGTTTTATTTATTTAATATGTAGATTTCTTGTGATTCTCCGTGTTATACCTTTATGTTTTTTGCACTTGTGAATTTATATCCTTCATCAAATTTGGGAAGCTTTCAGCCATTGTTTTTTGAAAACTCTTGCAGCCCCTCTCCGTCTACTTTGACGACAGGAAGGCCAGATTCTCTGTTATCATTGCCTTTGCAGCTTGTTTATTTATGTGTTTCCAGTCTAGTTTCCTTTCCTGCTCAGGCTGGAGCAGGTAGGCAGAGCTCACTGACCGCGCCCTCTGTCGCCTCCACGCTGTTCTCGGGCCTGTCTGTGCTGCGCTGGGCTGAGCTGCTCCCGGCATGTCTGACTCTTTGGGCCCCATGGACTGTAGCTTGTTTATTTATGTGTTCCCAGTCTAGTTTCCTTTCCTGCTCAGGCTGGAGCAGGTAGGCAGAGCTCACTGACCGCGCCCTCTGTCGTCCCCACGCTGTCCTCGGGCCTGTCCGTGCTGCGCTGGGCTAAGCTGCTCCCGGCATGTCTGACTCTTTGGGGCCCCATGGACTGCAGCTTGTTTATTTATGTGTTCCCAGTCTAGTTTCCTTTTCTGCTCAGGCTGGAGCAGGTAGGCAGAGCTCACTGACCGCGCCCTCTGTCGCCTCCACGCTGTTCTCGGGCCTGTCTGTGCTGCGCTGGGCTGAGCTGCTCCCGGCATGTCTGACTCTTTGGGCCCCATGGACTGTAGCTTGTTTATTTATGTGTTCCCAGTCTAGTTTCCTTTCCTGCTCAGGCTGGAGCAGGTAGGCAGAGCTCACTGACCGCGCCCTCTGTCGTCCCCACGCTGTCCTCGGGCCTGTCTGTGCTGCGCTGGGCTAAGCTGCTCCCGGCATGTCTGACTCTTTGGGGCCCCATGGACTGTAGCCCTCCAAGGCGCCTCTGTCCGTGGGACTGAAAGAGTTAAAGCTTAGGCAGGCTGTCCAAGGCCCTTTAAGGAGGGGGTGAACATTCCCCCTCACCTTTCCTTAAGCCCTGTGCAACAATGTATCTTGCCCTAGAACTGGCCTTTCTTTAGGTCTGAAAGTAATGGTCACACAGCACAATGTCTTACTCATGGAATTGCTGTTCTTAGGCTCTCTGTTAATGATTATAATTGTAACAGATCTTGCCTGGGAACCTGTTTCTCAAGACTTGTACCCCTGACTACACAGCAACAGTGGATCTTGCCCAGAGAGGTTGCCCAGAACACACTCTCCCTGACTACTCTTATGCCAAAGTTATCTCAGGATGTATGCCTCGGGAAAGGGTCTGGTGGAACTCTTACAACCTTGAGGTATTCTTTTTATCTATTCTCAGCAGCTAATTGAGAAGTAGATAAGGCCCCGCTTAAACTAGGGAGGCAGTTACCCTTTCTATCCCCTTCTGTTGTCTAGGTCAGAAGCTTTCTCTGTCCTGTCACTTTAAGTAAAATTTTGCACACAAAGCTCTGAGTGACAGAGATCTTGTCTTTGGTCCTGGAGTTAAATCTTCTTCAGAGACCATGAATCTGGAGGCACCATTCACCATTCACTGTAAGCTATCAGGATTCTCCAAGCAAGAATACTGGAGGGGGTTGCCATTTCCTACTCCAGGGAGGCTGTCTAGCAAGTCTAGAAAGTTAAAAAAAAACTGTTACATATCAGTTAATTTTTTATTCTCATTCAAGTTAACTTTCAATCCTCTGTATAATGGGTGATCTTTTAAATTGTATCCCAGGCATATGGACTATATTTTAAGGATGCCATGCATCCTTTTAAAATTTTGTCTTAGCTTGCAGTCCTCTATTTATCTTGGCCTAAATTCTATGGTCTGTGGTTCCAATAACTAATTTTCAAAGCTGTCTTCTGCTTCTCTTAGCTTGTGACACGAGGCTGCCACTGGTCTCAGCCAATGCAATTTGAGGGAGCTGGAGGAGCTTCCCCAGGCTTAGTACCTTTGCACCTCTAGGGAAGGGATTCTCCAGTGCATGGGACAAAGAGCATCTCCTAGACTGGCATGCTGCTGTCTGCCAGTGGTGACAGCAGAATGGTATTTCTTGGCTGTGGAGAAGAGTCATGTACCCTGCGGGGGAGAAGAGAACCTCGTGGATTAGGAAATTGTGGTGGGATTCCCCCAGCTAATGTCCCCTACTACACGGTGTCTCTAGAAAAATGAGTTCAGTCTCAGCTCTGGCAGGGAGAAGAGCAGTTCCTCTGATTATTTAAAGCCTGGAAGGCTTCCGATCTGTTCTTTGTTGGTTCAGCCAGTTTTGCCTGGTGATGTAGGTAGGACTCCTGATCGGCCAAGGAGAGGAGTTAGCCTGCCCCTGACTGCTCAGGCAGCTTGCAGTCAGTGTGCAAGACTGTCCAAGAGCCAGAGAGTGTGAAGAGGTGTGGAGCTAGGGATGACTGTGGTGAGGAGGCGCCTGGTTTCACCCCCAGGGCAGCTGGAAACCAAATCAGATCCAGCCAGACCCCAGCCCAGAAGAGAAGGGAAGCCAAGTCTATAAACGCTAAAACGCCCATGTGGGGCATTTGCCCTGTCTTCACTGGGGCAAGAATCCTACAAATTTAATTGGACAGAGGGATGCAGTTGAGGTGGAAAAGTGGACACTTGGAGCCTAGAGGGTTTCCTGAGGGGAACAAGGCCATAGAGAGATGGAACAGACAAGGATGGAGGAGGGCAGGGATGGATGTGGACAAGGATGGACGGGGTCAGGGATGGATGGGGGCAGGGATGGATGTGGACACGGATGGATGGGGGCAGGGATGGACGGTGTCAGGGATGGACAGGGTCAGGGATGGACGGGGACATGGATGGACAAGGTCAGGGATGGACGGGGACATGGATGGACAGGGTCAGGGATGGATGAGGACAATGATAGCCAGGGTCAGGGGTGGACAGTGTCACAGATGGATGGGGGCTGGGCGTGGGGCGGGGACAGCAATGCATGGGCTTGGACAGCAAGTGTCCAGAACTGGAGCACATCCATCTTCCTTCAAGCTGCACTATCCCCCCACCCCAAGGCTGGGCCTATAAACATCAGATACACTGGAATGGGGTTTCCTTCTGGCTGGTTCCCTGAGCCTAGATGTTGCTGGGGGAACAGTCGCATCTTGAGGCTCTGGTGAGAACACTGATCTCTCTGGGGGAGTGAGTTGGTGACTGGGCCCCAGTCCAAGGATGTTCTACTCCTCTGGCTGTCACATCCTTCCCTGGGTGTCACTGGGGCTCTGGCCTCACTCCATGGAGGATGGGAGGGAGCAATACTGACGTCCTGGTCCAGCTGTGCCCTTGTCTCTTGGGAAGGGTTTTCTGTATCCAGATTCAAGGACCACACTCAGCATCCCCGAACTAGGAACTATGACCTGTCCTGTGGTATGGGGGTGCATGTGGGGACTGGTAAATCAACCCTCAGGTGACTGCACTCAAGTCCAGGGGGTGGGATAGGGGTTGGCCTACAGCCTCTCCCAGTGTGGCTCCTGGATGGGGCCTGGAATGCCCCGGGGATGGGGCTGACAGGGGCAGATGGCAATGACAGGGATGTGCAAGGTGCAGGAATTCTGGGTCCCAGGTTTCTCTCCCCAAGGAAGAGTGGGGCTTGTGCTCAGAGAGGAGGCAGCCAGAGATGATCCTGGATTTCAAGAAGCACAGGACCCACTCTCCCACCCCAGGACCCCACATCATACTAGATGAGGGGCTGGAACATGACAGACACACTTACTCTTAGTCCTGGAGCCTGAAGTCAAAAGTGTAAGGGGCCCACTCTTCCTGCAGGTTCTAAGGATGGTCAGTTCCATGACCCTCCCAGCTCCTGGGGTTCCATCATCCCATCTCCACTGCTGCTGTCACATCACTTTGTCCGCCATGTGTCTGTGTCCAAACTTCCCCTTGTGAAGACCCCTCACACACACACACACACACACACACACACACACTCTGAACATGGCTCATCAAGTGACCTCATCTCAACCCAGACAGCTCGGCAGTGACCCACCTGTACATGAGGTTCATTCATCTTCCTAGGGGCCTCTTAGGGGTGACAAATGCTGATGGTCGACACAGTTCACAGGGGCAAGCTCCAAGGCGGGAATCCAGGAGCACTGTGGGGAGGAGCAGTGTCCTGATTCAGGGAAGACAGATGGACAGGCAGAGGTGGAAGAGACCAAGGGGCGGTAGCCACAGCACTCTGGGAATGATGGATCTCAAGAGAGCCAGGCAGGAGCCTGCAGGATGGGAACATCAGAGGCAGGCAGCCTCATCTGTAATGTGTGGGTCACTCAGGGGTGGATGTGTGGTGGCCTCTGTATGCTCCTAGGAAGGTGATCAGACACGGGCTCCTTTAAACAATGGTCCCTGGGTTGCCTTCAGGGAGAAGGGCCTTGGTTTTGTCTGGGGATAGACTCCTCAGCCTGCCGGGAAATTGAGGGCCTGTGGAGCTGGACATGCCTCCTACCAGTCTTGCCTGATCTGAGATGGAGGGTGACTGCCCAGGACCTCCTGCCACAGACACGGCCCTTGGGTAAGAGAAGCCAGCATGTCCCTTGGCCATCTCTGTAGCTCTTTGTGACCCCATGGACTGCAGCACGCCAGGCTTTCCTATCCTTCACTATCTCCTGGAGCTTGCTCAAATTCATCCCCATTGAGGCAGTGATGCCATCCAACCATCTCATCCTCTGTCGTCCCCTTCTCCTCCTACCTTCAATCTTTCCCAGCATCAGGGACTTTTACAATGAGTCAGCTCTTGGCATTGGTGGCCAGAGTAGTGTAACTTCAGCTTCAGCATCAATCCTTCCAGTGAATGTTCAGGGTTGGTTTCTTTTAGGATTTGATCTCCTTGCTGTCGAAGGGCCTGGCTTGATCTCCTTGCTGTCTATGGGATTCTCAAGAGCCTTCTCCAACACCACAGTTTGAAGGCATCATTCTTCAGCACTCAGTCTTTTTTATTGTCCAGTTTTCACATCCATACACGACCAGTGGGAAAACCATAGCATTGACCATATGTATCTTTGTTAGCAAAATAATGTCTCTGTTTTTTAATATGCTATCTACATTTCTCACAGCTTCTCTTCCAAGGAACAAGCATCTTTTAACTTCATGGCTGCAGTCACCATCTGCAGTGATCTTGGAGCCTAAGAAAATTAAGTTTCTCACTGTTTCCATTGTTTCCCCCATCTGTTTGCCATGAAGTGATGGGACGGGATGCCAGGATCTTAGTTTTCTGAATATTGAGTTTTAAGTCAGCTTTTTCACACTCCTCTTTGACCTTCATCAAGAGGCTCTTTAGTTCTTCTTCACTTCCTGCCATAAGGGTGGTGTCATCTGCATATCTGAGATTATTGATATTTCTCCCAGAAACCTTGATTCCAGCTTGTGCTTCATCCAGCCCGGCACCTCGCATGATGTACTCCGCATATAAGTTAAATAAACAGGCAACAATATACAGCCTTGATGTCCTCCTTTCCCGATATGGCGTGATATAAAGATGACGGAGTAGAAAGACGTGCGCTCATCTCCTGGGAGAACTCCAAAATTGCAACTCACTGCTGAACCACCATTGACAGGAGAATGTTGGACCCCACCAAAAAAAAAAGATACCCCACATCCAAGGGCAATGGAGAAGCCCCAACAAAACAATAGGAGGGGCAAAAGACACTTTCTCCTTGGAAGAAAAGCTATGACAAATCTAGACGTCATTGATGTCTCATTGAAAGTAGAGACATTACTTTGCCAACAAAGGTCCATCTAGTCAAAGCTATGGTATTTCCAGTAGTCATGTATGAATGTGAGAGTTGGACTATAAAGAAAGCTGAGCACCAAAGAATTGATGCTTTTGAACTGTGGTGTTGAAGACTCTTGAGAGTCCCTTGGACTATAAGGAGATCAAATCAGTCAATCCTAAAGGAAATCAACTCTGAATATTATTTGGAAGGACTGATCCTGAAGCTGAAGCTCCAATACTTTGGCCACCAGATGCTAAGAAATGACTCACTGGAAAAGACCCTGATGCTGGGAAAGACGGAAGGCAGGAGGAGAAGAGGATGACAGAGGATGAGATGGTTGGATGGCATCACCGACTCAATGGACATGAGTTTAAGCAAGCTCTGGGAGTTGGTGATGGACAGGAAAGCCTGGCATGCTGCAGTCCATGGGGTCACAAAGACTCAGACATGACTGAGCGACTGAACTGAACTGCACTTTCCCAATTTGGAACCAGTTCATTGTTTCATGTCCGGTTCTAACTGTTGCTTCTTTACTTGCATACAGATTTCTCAGGAAGCAGGTAAGGTGGTCTGATAATCCCATCTCTTTAAGAATTTTCCACAGTTTGCTCCACACAGTCAAAGGCTTTAGCGTAGTCAGTGAAGCAGATGTTTTCCCTTGCTTTTTCTATGATCCAACGGGTGTTAGCAATGTTATCTATGGTTCCTCTGCCTTCTCCAAATCCAGCTTGTACATCTGGAAATTCTCGGTTCACATACTGTTGAAGCCTAGCTTGAAGGATTTTTGAGCATTACCTTGCTAGCATGTGAAATGAGGGCAACTGTGCCACAGTTTGAACATTCCTTGGCATAGCCCTTCTTGAATGAAAACTGACCTTTTCCAACGCTGTGGGCACTGCTGAGCTCTCCCCATTTGCTGGCACGCTGAGTGTAGCTCTTTCACAGCATCAACCTGGAGCGGCTCAAAGGGTATAAAAAAAGGTATAAAAAAAGGTCGAGGGGCGGGGCCTTATAGGCAGGTGCACCGGAAGTACAGTTGGAGCCTGGGGCCGCCTCTCCGGAAGCGGCTGACTCTTGATGCGTATTTCCGGCGCGACGGCGGACGCGGAAAGGACGCAGCTAGTCTGTCGGGTGCTTCGGCTCCCGCCTACTCGGCGGCGGTGGAGGCGAGAGCCTCTCCTCCTAGGCGAGAAGTGACCCGGTGTCCGGGAATCCGGATCTCGGCGCGGAGGGTGGGCACGATGCGGCTGGGCTCCGGGACCTTCGCTGCCGGCTGCGTCGTGATCGAGGTGCTCGGCGTCGCGCTCTTCCTCCGGGGCTTCTTCCCGACTCCCGTCTTTTCCGGAGCGGAGCGGCAAGCAGAGTCCCCGGCGCCCGAACCCTCTGCTGGTACGACTGTGCCACCCTCCCCGCAGCGGTTCTGCTCCCGGCACTCCCGGGGGGTCTCTTCCATTCTGATCCCAACCTCCTAGGAGCCCCTTCCTGCCGCTCCAGCCTCCTTTTCTGTATCCAGCAACTTCGTGGCCAGCACCACTACCAGCCCCACTAAGATCTCCGCCCCTGATCACCGCAAAGGAAGCTCTCTGTACCCGTAGAAAGTAAGATTCTCCCCAGCTGTACTCATCCAGTGAGCCCCAGCCCCCTTCCCTGAGCAGATGTTTGGGCCACTCCCTGTTCCAGGCATCCTTTTTGCTCAGTAAGACACAGCAGGTAAGATTCCTGCGACCTCTCGTGTTTTCTTCTGTGGCATTCGTCCAGGGGCCCGTTTTTTCCAGTGAAGACCTCCCTGCGTAGAACCCTCAATAATATATAATATACCCAGCAATAAATATTAGGTAAAAGAACTCGCGTTTTGGACCAAATCCACACAATACTAGCTGGTAACTATGGAAAGACAGTTTGTAAATGCTCGCTCATCCGTTTCCTGCAGCGCTGTTTTATATCAAGCTCCCTGCTATCCCATTGTAGGACTCGCAAGAAGGAACTCCCCAGTGTCAGTACACCCCACAATGCTAAGGATAGTTCTGTCCTTAATACGGGGGCCCCTGGGCTTACTTGTTACCCACCCTCTGACCCCAGCGTTGTTTCCCAAGAACAGGCCCTTTCCTTTGGGTCAGGATGTGTAGATGTGACAGAGTATGTGCTGGAGAAGTAGGGAGAAACCAGATTATAAAGTTCCTGGATACTAAAAAAGAGTTTGAAATTCAATTTCCTTTTTCTTTTTCAAACACTTTAGGAGCCAGTTCCAACTGGACTGAGCTTCCACCACCTCTCTTCAGTAAAGTTGTTATTATGCTGATAGACGCCTTGAGAGATGATTTTGTGTTTGGGTCAAAGGGTGTGAAATTTATGCCCTACACAACTTATCTTGTGGAAAAGGGATCATCTCTCAGTTTTGTGGCTGAAGCAAAGCCACCTACAGTTACTATGCTTTGAATCAAGGTAAACAGTTTGACTTAATATATTATAGATCATGGTTGGGCTCTTTCATAGCTTTAGAAGAATGTTCTATTGTCTTTTACTTGGAGTCCCAGTTTTAGCTAAGTGGAAACTACTTTGGTGCTGTCTTCCTGGCTGGGGCAGTAGAATGCTGAAGAAGCCTTCCAGATAGACTGGAACTGAGACTCATGATTTATGCCCTCTGTCAGGTAGCCAGAGCTCATGCTTCATGGGAAGCATAAGGGATTTAGAGCCAGATCTTCTCAGCCAGTCTAATCCAGGAAATACCATCTTCTTTGCTATCCTGCTGTTTTTAATTATCAGTGAGTCAATTAGAATTCTGAGAGGAGCCTCTAGGGTTATCTAGTTCAACCTCTTGATTTTATGGATGAGGAAGCAAACTCAAATAAGTTAAATGACTCATCCAATATTTTAGTATATACAGTGACCAAATCAACATGCTCTGTTCTCAGCAGATATATTTGTTTTTACTGTATAAACCACCTTCAGGTGTTCCGCCTAGTGGGCGAGACTTTACTCAAGAACTATGGAGAAAGAAAAGAGTAAAGCTTTATTGGCTCAAAAACTTTTCTTCTTAAAATACTATGTCTGCCTTCATGGAACTTTCAGTCTGTAATGAGAGGCCTAGCCATTAAAGAAATGAACATATAAGTAAATGTGCAATTACAAAATGTGATTAATGCATAATCAAAAAGAACAGGGTGTGATGTTCAGTGCCAGCTAGGGGCTCAGTTTAGATTGGGGTGGTTCAGAAAAGCCTGTCTGAGGAAATTACATTCATGCTTGGATCTGAAGGATGAGTAAAGATGTGGGATCAGAAAAGGACAGGCACTTAAAAGTTTGTGAATATACTGCAGGCCAGTATGGTGTAGAAGTCTCTAGCTGAGCTTTACATCTGTGGATGATCATGTGACACCTTATTATTTGTTGAGAAGGAGTCACTTTTTGATTTAAAGCTTGGGGGCAGCATTAGTAAGAAATGACTCCTGGATGAGTAAAACAGTCTGGGGTTGAAGGGGTTAATGCTGCATCTTAATAAAAGACTCTTTTTCTTGAGTGTCCCACTCTCTCTGCCACTTTTGGATGTGGTTTGTCCTTCATTCAGCAGTATTTATTGAGCATCTGCTATGTATCGCATGCTGTTCTAGATAAGAGGGATTCAGTGAAGAACAAGACAACAACTATCCTATACTCATGAAGCTTACTTTCTAATTGAGGGGACAGAAAATATGTAAGTATACAAATAAATAGTCAGAACAGTTTCAGTAAGTGGTTAGTGCTACGGAGGAAATTGAGGAGGAGACCATGAAGAGAGTGATGGGCAGTGGCAGAGGCCCCCTGTAGTCAGGTTGCTCGGGAACAACTTCTCAGTGAGCTGAGTCATTCTGCTGAACAGTCCTGTGGAAGCTAGAAGAAAGGCATCCAGGCTCATGACCATCAGGATCACTGGTTCTCTGTCTGTCCTATCAGCAGAAGTGTGGAAGGAACTCACTCCTCCGTCATTTTGATAGGAAAAGTGTTATTAGGAATCTGGGCAGTTTGTAAGAAAAAGCATGTGAGCATGCCTGCTCTAGGCTCTGTTCAGTCCTGCACACTGACCACTGTGGTCCTCCTGTCTCCAGTTTGTTTCATTTCACCAAACCAGTGTTTTGTGTTGGGTCCTTGTAGGTTCTTGCTCCTCATTCTTCACCAGTGAGGAACTGGTATACAGGAACTCCATCCTGGAGTTAGGATTTTACAGCTCTGGAATTTGATAGGATCAGGTAAGGCACACACTAAAAAGTGTGTCCCCTGTCCTGCTTCCACTTAGGGAAGGGACTTAGTTCATCTGGAGGTGCTGATACAATTGTCATGAAACACAGTTTTAAAATTTCAAGACTGATGTCTCTAGTAGCATGTTCAACTTGTATTCTGTGTTAAGATTATACAGTAAGTGAAAGTAAAAATAGATCAGTCGTGTCTGACTCTTTGTGACCCCATGGACCATACTGTTCCATGGAATTCTCTAGGCCAGAATACTGGAGTACGTAGCCTTTCTGTTCTCCAGGGGATCTTCCCAACCCAGGAATCAAACCAGGATCTCCTGCATTGCAGGCAGATTCTTTACCAACTGAGCTATCAGGGAAGCCAAGATTATACAGTAACTTCCTTCTAAAACATTGTAACTAATTTATGAATGCCTTTCCTTTTGGGGGAATTTATAGTTGTAATATTGAGCAGTTACCACTGGCTGCAGCATGCCGGTGGTGCAGGCACTGTTTTCTGCCCTCTGACCACAGCCCGAGAATGAGGCTCCATGATGTCGGTGCCACTCTCTTCATTTCCCAGGTGAGGAAGCGGGCTTGAAGTGGTAAAAATCTCACAGCTGATGTTAGAAGCCGAGCATAAGCCTGTGTTTGTCTGCTTCCAGAGCCTCTGCTGGTCACATGGGTTCTACAGTGATATTGCAGAATGATGTGACCAGGTCAGATTCTCTTTCAGTAGTCTCTGCAGAGCCCTCCTTAATTCTCAGAAGACAAGAAACTACTGTTCCCAAGACCACAGCAGCCCCAGGAAAGCCTCCAAGAAGCTAACAGACAGGCGCTCACAAGTTCCTAGGCTCTCAGCTATAACTTGGTTGCTGCCTGCATGTGTCCTGGGTTGAAGGGGATACCAGCTAGTCCCTGCCCTTCTTGAAAATGTCAGTGTGAACTCAAACTAGTGGGAGGAGGAGGGAAGTGTCTTATGAAAGCCCAGAGGAAGGAATGGACAGATTCGACCGTAAGTGGTGGAAGACATTGTAAACAAAACTCCACTGACGATAAATGAGGAAACTTATTTACAGTTAACACAGCAAACAAGATGTAAATCCCATAATATGTAAGGAGGATCTGATCAGAGGCAACAGTCTGGTGGCAACTGGACAAAGGATATAAAGAAATCCACATAGGAAGAAATTGAAATGGCCATAAGCACATGAAAAGATTCTTAACTCTACTAGTAATCAGAACAAAGGCAACTAAACAATCTGTCTAGCATACTGTAAACATTGAAAGGTTAATTATAGCACTCTTCACAAGAAATGAGGTGAACAGATCTCTTTACACTGTTCGTGTGACTGAATTAGACGCAGCCTGGACTACTCCCACCCTTGTCCAGTCTCCTGTGGTCTCAGCCTGTGAAACCTTGGACTGGAAAACCCTTGCCAGCACCTCTTTTCACCCAGAACCTGTCCGAACAGACAGGTCACTCTGCTGTGCTCCCGACAGCCCCCAGCGGCTCACACTCTGCCTCCTCCCTCAGGCCTCAGGGTGCGTGGTCCTGCCTTTGTTCTCTCTTCACCCTCGTCTAAACCCGTTTCCCCGTCCTGTGTCTTTTATCCAGCAGAGCACACATTCCCCATGTGTGCCACCCCCTTCCATGGTGGATTCTCACAGTTTGCTGTGTTTCACTCTGGAAAGCCCCACTTTGCCTCACCTAGACGACACTATACCTTCACACCGGAGGTCCAACGGCACTTCCACACTGGAAGCTTTTTAAAAGCAGTGGTCATTAAATCAGTCTTGGATAAATATACTGTACATCCAAACTCTGGAGTACTGCAGGTGTTAAAAAAAAAAAAGCTGAAATACCTGTATGCTTTCTGCTGAAAGAGGTTTGTGATGTTATTAAGTGAAAAAAGCAAGTTGTGGAATTATGTAGTTAACCATTTTGATAAAATGTGTACTTTATATATTTGTGATTATACACATACAGAACAAAAGGATGAAAAGATATTCATCAAAAGTAACTGGTTGCCTTTAGAGAGCAGATTTTTGGGGTGAAAAGATCAAGTTTTAAAACATAACCTCATTGAGATAGAATTTTCATATAGTGCAGTATAATAATTTGATGAGATTTAACAGCTATATACATCTGTGTAACTCCCATCTCAACTCTGGGTTCTGATCCCCATCCCAGGAGTGGTGGCGGTTGTCACTGCTGTTTTGTTGGCTTGCCAAAGCTAGTTCTAGAGTCTGTTTCTCATGAGATCCTGAGATGTACACTCATTGAGGTCTTTGCTCTTGTTTGTTTTTTAAAGCTAGTCTTCCTGAGGGGCAGCCAGGTGAGCATGGCTGAGTGATGACCCAGTGACTGGTCAGAGGTTGTGCTTAAACACACCTGTGATATGGCCTCTGCCCTTTGCAAAAGCGCCTGTGTATGGTTTGGGCCACACACTCATCTTCAGGTAGTTTATGCATCTCCCTAACTGTTACTGTCTGTCTGAGCAAGTCTCAAACAGCTGGAAGGAACAGATAGCTCTCTCTGTTATCCAAACAGTTCTCTCTGTTCTCTCCTGAGTGTATGCTCACCCCCTGTATGCATGCAGCCTTCCAGATTCCAGGAATATGTGGGAGCTCACAGAGGTCTGCCGCAATCATCCCATGCTCCAGACTTCATTTCTAAGTTTTCTGTTCTGTCTTTCTACGAACTGCATTGAAGCCTCAGAGAGCTATGATGTTGGCCTTCCCCGCTTTCAGTTTGTCCCTGGTATGGGACTTTTCGATGGAGCGCCCAATTGGGTGGGTACCCTTCCTGGTACTCATGGCTGAGTGTGCGAGAGGGGAACTTGTTTTTTAAGTCACTAAGTCATGCCCGACTCTTTTCAACCCTGTGGACTGCAACACACCAGGCTCATCTGTCCTAGACTATCTCCCAGGGTTTGCTCAGATTCATGTCTGTTGAGTCAGTGATGCTATCTAACCATCTCATCCTCTGCTGCCCCCTTCTCCTTTTGCCTTCAATCTTTCCCAGCATCAGAGTCTTTTCTAATGAGTTGGCTCTTTGCATCAGGTGGCCAAAGTATTGGCGCTTCAGCATCAGTCCCTCCAGCAAATATTCAGGGTTGATTTCCTTTAGGATTGACTGGTCTGATCTCCTTTCTGTCCAAGGGACTCTCAGAAGTCTTCTCCAGCACCACAGTTCGAAAGCATCAACTCTTTGGCGCTCAGTCTTCTTTATGGTCCAATTCTCATATCCATACAGGACTAATGGAAAAACCACATCTCTGACTATATGGACATTTGTTGGCAAAATCACTGTCTGCAGTGATTTTGGAGCCCAAGAAAATAAAATCTGCCACCGTGTACAGTTTTTCCCCTTCTATTTGCCATAAAGTGATGGGACTGGATGTCATGATCTTAGTTTTTTTAATGTTGAATTTCAAGCCAGCTTTTTCACTCTCTTTCACCCTCATCAAGAGGCTCTTTAGTTCCTCTTCACTTTCTGCCATTAGAGTGATATCATCTGCATATCTGAGATTATTGATATTTCTCCTGGCAGTCTTGATTCCAGCTTGTGATTCATCCAGTCGGGCATTTCACATGATGTACTCCACATGGAAGTTAAATAAGCAGGTGACAATATATGGCCTTAGCGTACTCCTTTCCCAATTTTGAACCAGTCCCGGTTTCTCAGGAGGCGAGTAAGGTCGTACTCGCATCTCTCATCTGTGGAATTTTCCACAGTTTGTTGTGATCCACAGAGTCCAAGTATTTTGTGTACTCAGTAAAGGAGAAGTAGATGGGTTTTTTTGTGTTTATTTTTGTTGGTTTGTTTGTTTTTGGAATTCCCTTGCTTTTCTCCATGATCCAGTGATTGTTGGCAATTTGATCTCTGGTTCCGCTGCCTTTTCTAAACCCAGCCTGTACATCTGGAAGTTCTCAGTTCATGTACTGCTGAAGGCTAGCTTGAAGGATTCTGAGTATAACCTTGCTAGCATGTGAAACGAACACAATTGTACAGTAGTTTGAACATTGTTTGGCATTGCCCTTATTTGGGATTGGAATGAAAACTGACCCTTTCTAGTCCTATGGCCACTGCTGAGTTTTCCAAATTTGCAGGCATATTGAGTGCAGCACTTTAAAAACATCGTCTTTTAGGATTTTAAACAGCTCAGCTGGAATTCTGTGACCTCAGCCCATGATAAAACACCACAAGTACTCACAGCTCTTACTGGAATTTGAAAGTTCATTTTGAATAAGAACGTTTCAGTTTGTGTAAAGTCCTGTAGTGGTTGTTTTTGACAGTTTTATCCAGATTTATCGTTACTGTTGGGGGAGAGGGTTTGCCAAGTTCCTCACTCTCCAAGTCCAAGATTAATTCATTTTTGTTAATTTGCTGATAGAGCGGTCTTGGCAGAATTGTTACACTATTCACATTGTCCAGATTCCTATTTATTTTTATCACACAGGACCCTGGATGCCAGTGTTATGAGTTGCAAGCTCACTCCAGATCCCAGAGACCCATGACCCATTTAGACTCTGCTCAAGTACAGGGGTGGAGTGGAGGAGTGATTGACTTAATTCTATATCAGAAAGTTGTGAGGACATGTTACACCCACCCACTTTTTCAATAATTATGGTGGTGGCAGGGCGGGGTGGAAGGGGGCGGTTGGGGAACGTATCCTACCAGCATCCCTGGGCCAGTTTACTGTTGAGAATTCCTGAGAATTCTTGTTTAGAGGCTGCTTTCCTCCCTGGGTGAGTGGGAAGCTATTCTTTCTCAGGGGTGGACAATAGAATTGCTGGATTTTAGGGTTAGGAGTTTGCTTGTTGCATGAGGCAGATCTGAAGCATAGGTGAGGACCAGTCAGTGGGTTTGGATATACAAAGTTCTTGCCACCCTTTGACGTTTGCTTCAGTTCTTAACATCCATTGCTGCCTTTTTGACCACAGCTATCATCTGGCTACCCCACAGCCGCCTCCTTTATTCTCTCATTAACTGAAATGTGGTCAGTTCTTCACTACTTAGTTTGCTGGTTTTGCCCAGAATCTGTGCCCTGCTTTGTCCTAATACTGACCCAGCCTTCAGTACTGGGGTCGCTTTAGCTTTATGCTTGCCTCCTTTAGTCATCAAGTCATTTCCGCCCCTGATCACCGCACAACACTTGGCCACCATGCGCACATTCCATGGCCTGACTCCTGAGTGCTCCCTCCTGCAGGCGTTGCTGACAGGGAGCCTCCCTGGCTTCATCGATGTCGTCAGGAACCTCGATTCTCCCACATTGCTGGAAGACAGCGTGGTCACACGAGCCAAAGCTGCTGGGAAAAGAATCATCTTTTATGGAGATGAAACATGGGTGAAATTATTCCCGAAGCATTTTGTGGAATACGATGGAACAACCTCTTTTCTTGTATCAGATTATACAGAGGTCAGTTTTTAAGAAAAATATATCCTATGAGACAGCCTGGTACCCTGTTCTTAGCAAGGGGCAACATTGCGTTTTATGTGACTTCTATTAGTACATTAAGAATAGTATGGAGAGATTGAAAAACTTGTTCCTTCCCATGATCAGCTCCAAGCCAGAAACATAAACCCAGACACAGGTGTGAGCTTAGTTCTCTGGCCCTTAAGCCCGGATAGACACCTGTTGATGGGACCAGCAGTCAGGAAGGGCTCGCCAGGAAGAGCCCCTCAGCCTGAGTTTTGACAGCGTCTGTGCATGGCAGAGCCCGAGGTCTCTGTGGTCTGCCAGGGATCCTGCCTCACGGCTGTTCTGCGAGGCTGGCAGCATGAGGGCAGACGTGTGCTGGGTGAGCCTGGTCCCAAGAGGCATCGGCCCTGTGGTGGGCGTGCAGCCTCCAAAGAGGAAGAGGGCATAATTGGACCCACAGTGAGAAAGCTGGCCCAGGGAGCAGAGGCACTGCAAGTCTGAACTGGCGTTGGATGGGTCCGTTTGCTTGGCCTTTTGGAGTGTCTGCTTCACTGAAGGAGACCTGTATAGACACAACAATTACTGCCCTTCCTGTGTATGACCACTCAGAAATACTTCTCTTCATGGTAGATTCTTCAGTGGAAGGGAGAAGGGCCATCTGAGGAGTTAGGGCTCTCCAGGCTAATGGGTCTGTCAGGGGCTGTTTTACTGGGAACCACTGAGTGTGTGTCTCTTTCCTCCCTCAATAGTGTTCTTATAGGACACACAGATGCCCTCAGCTTCACTCCGCTGGTTCCTTGAACTCTGGGTACTGTTTTGTCTTACTCAACTGCCCTTAGCCCTTAGTTGCCTCGTAACAACCTGGTACCTGTTGAACTTGGTCTTCTGGTCAGCTTTAGTTTATGCTCCAGTAGTGATCTTCTTACAGAATTATTTTGTCAGAACAACCCTTGTGCATTTAAATTATAATATGTTCTCTTCATAACTTAGAGACATACAAATATTAATGAAAGATTGATCTAATGCAAACATTTTTTAAGACAGTTTTTATTTTGGAGGTTTGT
Source organism: Cervus canadensis (assembly GCF_019320065.1). Taxonomy (NCBI): domain Eukaryota; kingdom Metazoa; phylum Chordata; class Mammalia; order Artiodactyla; family Cervidae; genus Cervus; species Cervus canadensis. Next base: position 80,750 of record NC_057389.1, read on the forward strand.
TTTGTTTTTGGTCTTTGCAAACTCCCACAAATCCAAGTACCTAAAAAAAACCCACTAGATTTGAAAATAACCATGTCACTTTTCATTGAAGAATGAACACCAGGGAAATTAGGGAAGCTATTGATATGTGCTTTTTTCCCTTTAAAGGTGGATAATAATGTTACAAGGCATTTGGATAAAGTACTAAAAAGGCAGGATTGGGATGTGTTAATCCTGCACTACCTCGGGCTGGACCACATCGGCCACATTTCTGGGCCCAACAGCCCCCTGATTGGGCACAAGCTCAGTGAGATGGACAGCATCCTGATGAAGATCCACACCTCACTGCTGTCAGAGGTGAGCATGTCAAGGTGCCAGTATTTCCTGGAGGAAATGCAGCTTCTAAAGTGAACTCGGGGGGGAAAAAAAAAAAGTGAACTCGGGTGACCTTGCGTGAGCTTCGTGCCCACCAGCACTCAGGCAACCTTCACCTACGGTAGCACATGCCGTGTGCTGGGCACTATACCCAGCGGCCCTGCCAAAGAGTGGCTTTTAGTATCTCCACCTGTTCATCCAGATAATTTCTCCTGAACACCTTCTCTGTCACTGTTCCTATACAGACAGTTGAGGAGCTTAGCCTCTAGCCAGGAGGGAAAACAGGGAGCATAATCAGTGAGTCAAAGGTATCCTAGACAGTAGTCGCTGCTATAGCAGAACATAGGGCAGGAAGAGTGTACATGTGAGAGAAAGGCCAAAATTTTAAGCTGCATGATCAGAGCAGTCTTTGAGGACATGTGAGTGGTGAGCAGAGGCTTGAAGGGGGTGGGAATGCCGGTAAGCCACGTATGAAGGTATGTTCCAGGCGAAGAAGCAGCACGGGCAATTCAGAGCCTATCAGGTCCATCCCAGGGGTAGTAGGAGCCACTGGCCAGAGCCCTAGGGGCAGAGGGCAGCTGTGTGTGACAGATAAGGAGACTGTCCTATGCTCTGTGACCTCCGTTTAATCCCATTTGTCTTACTTAAGACATTACTGTTGTTAGTTTTGGGGTTTTTTTGGCCCTGCGTGGCATCTTAGTTACCTGACCACGGATCATACCCAAGCCCCCTGCAGTGGAAGGGCAGAGTCCTAACCACTGGACTGCCAGAAAGTGAAAGTCACTCAGTCATGTCCAACTCTTTGCGACCCCATGGACTATTCAGTCCACAGAATTCTCCAGGCCAGAATACTGGAGTGGGTAGCCTTTCCCTTCTCCAGGGGATCTTCCCAACCCAGGGATCGAACCCAGGTTTCCTGCATTGCAGGCAAATTCTTTACCAGCTGAGCCACCAGGGAAGCCCCTGGACTGCCAGTGAAGTCCCTATTTATGACATTACTTGATCTTGACCTTTTAATCTGACTGTAAGTTCATAGGTTAGAAAAAAAACTCATTTAGAAAGAGCTACTATTTACAAAGCAAAGCTGAAATCTGAAGTAGGTTTCTTAACAAGATCATGTGTTCTCCCTAGTCTGGGTACAATTGAAATGTTTCCCTTTGCCTCACAGGAGAGAGATACTCTGTTGCCCAGTCTGCTGGTTCTCTCTGGTGATCATGGCATGTCTGAAGCTGGAGGTCATGGAGCCTCTTCCATGGAGGAAGTAAACACTGCTCTGGTCTTAATTAGCTCTGCATTTGAAAGGAAACCTGGTGAGATTTAGATGTTTAACAGTTTAAACCTATACTTTATTTCTTTGTTTTCTATACTTTGATTTTAATTTTAAAAACCATTTTTGGAAGCTGTGTACATTTGAAAAACCCTGAATAATGAGAATGAAAATTAATGGGGCAAGGACCAGTCAGGATTTGGAATTTATGTTTCTTGTGTGGTATGAATGTCACTGCCTGATATCTAAACAATAAAAAGTGCCAGAGGCTTCGGGACATCTGAACTGCATGTATGAATTGAGAGAAACATAAGAAATTAAACTTAAGAAAAAGAATCTATTATTTGAGACGATCTTGAATAGATAGCAATGTCAGCTCGAGTCATAGGCCAGTCAAGAGTAGGACTATCTGAGAGCCTATCGTCAGCACTGAGACACACCTCAGCTGTCCAGCCCAGGCACACCGGGCCCCTCATTCAGCACAGGCCTGCACGAGACCCCTGCCACCTCGAGGCCTTTAGGACATGCAGGCCGTCAGCTTACAGCTGTTTGCACGCTGGACTCTCTGATACTTTTCAGTACCGTTGGCTCTGCTGACCCCTGGTCCTGGGACTATCCACCTGTTTGGGTCCCCTCCACCTCTCGCTCTGCTGTCCAGTCCTCTTGGCCGGCTCAACAACCTTGCCCTAGCCTTTTTTCTGGACTGCCTCAGTTTGATTCTGCATTTACTCCTGAGATGATCGCATGCTCTTCCATGGTTTTAAATGCCATGAATGGGCTCACACCTGTTGGATTTATCCTCCAGCTGTGCCTCTTTCTCAACCGCCAAACTGTCAGCCCCACTGCCTACTGACGTCCTCTTGGATCGCCCACAGGTAGAGCAAATGAGACGACACCTGCAGTCGGCCCTCCCTGTATCCCTGTCAACAGATGGTGCCATTCACACAGTTCTTCAGGTTGGAAACCTGGGCATCTCCCTGCTCCTCACCTGTGCCAGACTGTCCCAGGCTCCCATACATACCACCTTTCAGAAGCTGAACCTCGGATAAAGTGAAAACTCCACGTGAGGCTTCTTGCCTCCCTCACGGCCTTGTCTGGAGGCACATCCCCATTGCTCATCATATCCCGGCCTCTCCAACACGTCCTCCAGGTGTTAAGCTCTTCCTCACATGCCCTGACCCGTCCTCCTCAGCCCCTCAGCCTGCTCATACGCTCAACATGTATACTTGTTACTTTCTAGCTGGTTGACTAATTAAGCACTTAAATATAAAAGGCAAAACTTTAAAATATGTAGAATAAAACACAGGAGACTGTCTCTGACCTGTGAGAAGAATTTTTTTTAAATGACACAAAAGTATTAAGCTGTCAGAGAAAGTATTTGCAGTGCAGACAACCAACAGGATTGGTATCCAGAACATATAAGTAATCTTATGAATCAATGAGAGACAATCTTATGCAAAAATTGGGCAAACATTTATATAGGCATTTCACAGAAGAGGAAACTTAAATGGATAATAAACTTTTCAAAAGATGCTCAACCACAGTGGTAATTAGGGAAATGCAAGCTAAAACCATGAGATACCATTATGTATCCACCTTACATATGTACCCTCCTGCTAATAAAAATGACAAGTGAAAGTGAAAGTCGCTCAGTCATGTCCAGCTCTTTTCGACCCAGAGTTCCCCAGGCCAGAATACTGGAGTGGGTAGCCTTTCCCTTCTCCAGGGGATCTTCCCAACCAAGTGATGGAACCCAGGTCTCCCGCATTACAGGCGGATTCTTTACCAGCTGAGCCACAAGGGAAGCCCTAGATTAACGGGGACTCCTACTGATAGTGGCAGTGTAAATTGGCACAGTCGATTTGACTAACTATTGAGCGTTACTTACTTGAAGATGTGCATGCCCTATGTGCCGCTGCTTATTAGGTATGAAGTGAAGTGAAGTCGCTCAGTCGTGTCCAACTCTTTGCGACCCCATGGACTGTAGCCTACCAGGCTCCTCCGTTCATGGGATTTTCCAGGCAAGGGTACTGGAGTGGGTTGCCATTTCCTTCTCCAGGGAATCATCCCGACCCAGGAATCGAACCCAGGTCTCCCGGGTTATTAGGTATAAACCTAGACAAATTCTTGCTCCCATTTACTGGTACACATATCCAATAATGTGTATGGCAGCATTGTTGCTAATAAGGGTAGCAACAGAGATAATTTTAAAAATAAATCAACTAAAAACAACTACTTACTTATTAACAGTAGTTTGGATATTTAAATTGTTTAATTTTCATACACTGGAATACAACAAAAGTTTGAATTTAAAAAAGCTAAGGAAGACATGCAGCATGATTCCATTTATTTAAAGTTCAAAGAACAGGCATAATGAAACTATACTTTCTAGGAATACATACATGGGAAAACTAAACATACATGTAGAATGGGAAAACTAAACAATACATTTGTTGGAAAAATGTATTTATGAATTATTTACAAACAGAAAAAAACAGACACTAAACATAGAATAGTGATTAACTCAGGGCTGGGAGAGAAACATAGGGGCCTTCAAAGGTTTTCAATACTGTTGTATTTCCAAAGCTAGATAGTGAATTAATGAGTGGAATTTTTTGTATTATTCTCCAAACTGTACATTGCATTAGATATACTCTTCAGAATGTATTTTACAAGGCATTTTCCTTTTGAGGTTCTCACCTCAGTGAATCCCAACACACTGACTGGAGCCTCTTTATCCTCTACTTCATTTTTTGGATATTATCAGCCTCATCTCCTGTGGCATGAGAGAAAACAGTATATAAGCTAGCCCCAGTCATGCTTCCTAGTGAAGGCTATTCTGAGTCTGGACTTCCCAGGTGGCACCAGTGGTAAAACCCACCTGCCAGTGCAGGAGACATAAGATATGCTGGTTTGATCCTTGGGTCAGGAAGAGCCCATGGAGGAGGAAATGGCAACCACTCCAGTATTCTTGCCTGGGTAATCCCTTGGACAGAGCAGCCTGGCAGGTTATAGTCCATGGGGGTCACAAAAGAGTTGGACACAACTGAAATGATTTGGCACGCATGCATTCAGAGTCTGTTTCTAGCAGGGCAATCCTATATTGGTGTTTTATAATTCATACTCCTTAAAAAATTCCTACTTTTAATTGTAACCTGAGTTCTCAGTAACTGGATTCAAATTACTCAATATAGAATAACCAATTATCTGGGAAAACTGTGGGAAATTTTGTGTCATCTGTGTTAAGACAAATACTGTAAAGCTGAAGTAGCATATCTGAAAAAGTATTAAAGGTTGATTCCTACAGATAGTGGAAAATATGTATACATCTGTGGCCTGTTGTAATTCCCCTGGTGATCTGAATGAAACATTCACTGTTTTCTTTCCCTCTTTTAAAAACACTTTACTGTGGTATAATATACTTCTCATAAAAATTGCCCATTATGTATACAGCTCACTTATTTATAGTATGGGCTTCTCTGATGGCTCAGCAGGTAAAGAATCTGCCTGCAATGCAGGAAATGTAGGTTTGCTCCCGGATGTCAGGAAGATTCCCTGGAGAAGGAAACGGCTACCCACTTCAGTATTCTTGCCTGGAGAATTCAGAGGAGCCTGGCAGGGTACAGTCCATGGGGTTGTAAAGAGTCAGACAGGATTGAGCAACTAACACTATTTATAGTACATTTGTGTGGCTATGCAACCATTACCACAAAACATTCATTTTTAAAAATACATTGTCCAAGTCTAGATTAGAATTTACATTCATTCCTACTTATCTTTCCTTTTGTCCAACTTAATCACGTCTTTTTTTTCCTTTGAACTTTCTCCTCCTCTGCTGGTGAATATTGACCTCCCCTTTCTCTGAACTCTGTAGCACTTGTCTGTCCCAAAGGACAGACTTTACATGTCAATTATCTAGAACTTTGCCTGTATATGACTTAACTAGACCCTCATTTTTCCCCCAAATCCTTTGTCATATTACTTGAGGGTTTTTGTTTTTTTTTTAACCATAGTGCCTAAAATCCCACCATTAGAAATATTTACTTATTTATATGGACTGTATATTAGCTAGTAAGTAGTATTGTGTTAATGTTAAGTTTTCTGAATTTGATAATTTAGTACTGTGATTATGTAAGAGAATATCTTGGTTCTTAGAAGATACTTGCAGATGTATTTAGGAATAAGAATCTTAATGCCTGCAACTTATTCTAAAGTAGCTGAGCAAAAATGACATTAGTAATAATTATAGACACACACAAAATTATATGGGGTGGATGTCAGGAAGAGAGACTTAAGAAAATATGGCAAAATGTTAATGATTGGTAATGTAGGTGGAGAGTATATGGGAGTTTATCATACAAATATGCAATTTTTCTCTATGTTTAAAGTTTTTTTAAAAGATTTTAAAAAGAGAGAAATCATGTTCCTTTAGTTCAGTGGTTCTCTGCCCTGGACACATTAGTAAGCTTTTAGAAACTACAAATGCCTGGGCCCCAACTGCTAGAGATTCTTATTTAATTGGTCTTAAATGGGGTCCAGGCACCTGAATTTCTTTTAAGTCCTCCTAGGTGAACCTTTTTTTTTTTTCTTTTTTATACTTTTATATCCTTCAAAACATCTAGCAAGGTTCCAGGTACAGAATAGGTCTTTATTACATTCCAGTTTAAATGAATTCATTTAAAAAACAAAAAACAAAAAAACATTTCTTAAATGTAGCCATAACATGTCATGGCTGTTTGCCCTGTGGTGTGGGTCCCCTTCCCTGTGACAGATAGGATGGGGGCTTTTACCTTGCCAAGAGAGCTGTGCTGATTGTAATTTTAGAAGGCCGTGCTGCAGATCCTAGGCACTGCTCCCTTGCCCTCCATCCCTCCCCAAAAAACTGTCAGAGAATGAAGCCCAGTTAGATGGGACTTCTGTGGAAAGGAGACAGGGATGGTGCCTCAAGGGTACTGCTGAGGTTAGTAATGCTTAGAAAGAAGGAACAAGCTAGAGAATTAATATATTGGAGTGTACAAGATGAAATACACTGCTGTTTAAATTATAGGCAGGAAAAAAAATTATAGGCAGGAATGTTTACAAGGACATAGTCTAAAGTAAATGGATATACTTAAATATATTTGAATACAGAAAAACAAGTGTTCCACAGATAGGTAAACCAAGAAAAAGAAACTGAGAAAGAGTCAGAGATTTGCTGGACTAAAAAAGTATCTGGAGAGAATTCAAGACCAGATTATAAACTGGCCCAGTCCATCTTATTTTTTAAGTCTCAGGAACAGTTTTCCTTTAATTAAAGTAACAGTTTCCAGGAAATAAATGTTTTGTAAAGTTTACATAAGAGCATAATTAAATAGGAAGAAGAGTGCACATCTGAAAATAATCTGTTAAGAGTCATTATGTTGGAGAATAAGGACCTCATGATAGAATTTGTGATCATGTTTGAAAAGGGTTCCCGAACATCACAAACTCAAGTTGCATTTTGCTCTGGTAAAAAAGGATGATGAGCATGCTCATGAAAGTGGCTCCTGTGTCATAGTAGACCCCAGAGAATTAGAATAACATCTCAAAAAGCTCCAATGAAATCCATTTAGAATACTGAGAATGGAATTCAATTTGTGAATCCTCTTTTCATTTTCCAGAGTGCCCCATACATTGGGAAGAGAAACCAGTGAGACTGGTAAACTATTTCAATACCTCTTTAATAACTCTATGAATTTACACAATAGTATGACAGATTACTGTGGATGTAAGATATGCAGTGGTTCTTTATTCTCTCCACCATCATTAAGGCAAGGGCAGAAGTAGGGGTAAAGTTTCTCCATGAACGTGCTACTGAAGGTGTAAATGTGGGTCATAGTTTTAGCATTGTAGAAGGACACTTGTCCTCCCTCATAATCTAGATATATGCCCACCTTGTTGAGGTTGTTACTCAGTTTCAGACTGCAAGAAGGAAAATCCAGAGCCTTTAGATCAGTTTGGTTCCTTAGTCTTAAAAGCCAGAATCCTTGCTCAGGAGTTAGAGGACAGCTGCCCTTCCGAAGGATGGATTCTCTGACAACTCCAACTGTCCATTTTGTCTTCTTTGCTACTTCTACTTCCCAGTACCACTTTCCAGATGTGAAGCCTTTTGAGCCCAGCACAGCCACACTTGAGTCAAACCTCTCTGGATCATCAGGCATTACCTGCTTAATGTCACCATGCCACACACTGGTTCGGTTTTTGGAGAGCACTAGATTTGGGTGAGCAGTTTTAGGGTCCAGAGTTAATGGAGATAGGCCTAGTAAGAAAATAAGAGAAAGCAGGGCGTGGGGAAAAAGGGATGAATGCAGGTTCCCATAGACAGTATTTATGTGCTTTATTTCCCTATGCCATATATGCCTAGATGGGCAGATAATAACCTAAATACTATATATATATATAATATATATATTATATATATATATTGTTTTGATATCCATGTAGCTACATTCTAGACATTTTTTATATTTGTGGTAAAAAATCAGACTTTACTCTGAAGCAATTTATACTCTAATAAAAATTACAGATAATATAAATCTGTACTAATACATATAAGAAAATAACAAATGCTGAAAGGATAAAGATTCGGTAAGTGTGCCCAAAAAAAGATTTCTAAGGCAATAAGTATTTTAGTTTTATTTAATAAGTATTTAGTATTTAATAAGTATTTAGTTATGCAACATGTATGAAATGTATCAGGATGCTTTGGGTAAACAATGGCAAAAACAGAATGAGTTAAAAACAGTAGCTTGCATGATAGAGAAGATAAGGGCTTGCCTGTTAGGAGCAGGTGAGACTGAACTAACTGATACAGAATTTAGAGGACAGTGGTAGAAGTTTGCATTTGGTTTAATAGACACTGGAACTTTTGAGGTCTGGAATGGTTAATGCCACTGATGATCCAACTGTGATTCACAGACTGTATAATTGCCAGTCTGGGACAGGATGGTAGAGAAATTAAGAGTAAGCTCTTAGAAACTGTCATAGAAATCTGACAGAGTAATTTTATATCAATCAATTTAGTTAAAAAACTGAGCTTGCACTTTGTAATTTTTTTAACTCCATTTTTTCAAATAACATTTATATTCTACAAACATCAGTTTTTAAAATTGGTCCTTCATCACAGGTAATTTGACAAGTGGTTTAGACAGATCAATGGACAGCAGTATAAAAAAGGAATTTCTAAATGAAGAGAGGTTGGAAGCATATTAGCAAGAAGGTGACACAAATTCTAAGTGTGAGATAATTGAGCCTTGGCACAAAATTTGATAAAGGAAACCCAAAAACTGTTCAAATCATAGACAAAGATACAAATATGCATTTGTATTTGTAACACATTTGTTGTTAATGGATTTATTTATCCTTGGAAGCAAGAACAATCCAACCTCGCTCTCTCTTCTCAGAAAAGCTTGAGTCTTTTCCATCATCCCAGAGACTTTTTCTTTCTAACAAAGAGACTTTGAAGAATCCTGAAGATTTTCCACATAGGCCAAATCTTCTCACTGTCACAGATTGATCCTCATTCATGTAGGGTTGTTATTTTTTCAGATGTGAGGACTGTAATTTCTTTGGAGGTATCATAAAGAATTCCTGCTAACCTTTTTAGAACCCCAGTCTGCTCTCATCACCAAGCCTCTGACATCTCCAGCTAGCTTAGCCTGCCCTCGCTTTGAGGATTCCTAGGAGTCAGCTTTGCATCCCAGCTTTTCTTCTTATGCCATATTCAATCCAACAGTAAGTTCTGTCAGCTCCACTTTCAGAATATATTCTGAGCCTACTCAGAATATATAGACATAACTTCCACAGATACCAGTGTCTTGGAACTACTGCAGTAGCTTTTTAACTGTTCTGTTTCCACTCTTGCCTGTCTGCAGCCTATTCTGCCAATAACAAGAATGAGATCATCTAGTTCTCCAACTCAAAATACTCTTATGCTTCCCATCATCCAAGGTAAAATCCAGAGTCATTATTGAAGAGACAAGACCTGCATGATTTACCCACTTCTCTGACCTCATCTCCCACCTCTTACCACATCCCTCCCCCAATTCAGTTTGGTCCAACCACCCTTACCTTTTGGCTGTTCTTTGAACATACTAAGTTCATTCCTACTGCAGGGACTTTACACTTTCTATTCCTGTCCCTGGACATTCTTTCCCCACATTGTTTACTCCTTCACATCATTCATATCTTTATTCATGCAAGTTCAATAGAATGTTATTGATAGAATCTAGCTAGGTTAGAAGTATTTACTGTAAAATTCTTTAAACTTTTCAGTATGTTTAGAAATGTCTACAATAAAACACACGGAGAACCTGCTCAAAGAGATTTTCTTTGAGCATTCTATCTAAAGTAGCATGTTCATCCATGTATCATGGTTTATATTCTTATCCTGCTTTCTTTTCTCTCATAAATTATTATTTGTTGAGTGTGTCATGCTTTGTTTTCTTCAAAATAGTTATCAGTATGTGAAATTACTTAATTGTCTCTTCCACTAGAGTGTAATCTCTGGAAAAGCAGGGACTTTGTTTTGTTTCCTCATCTATCTTCAAAATTTGAAACTGTTCCTAGGTATTCAAGTAACTATTTGTTAAACAATTAAATGAACTGCAGTTAGAGTTCCATATGAATCTTTGACACCAACTAATTTCACCATGCCTCGTATTCCTGTTATCCTTTGCATAAATACCCAGATTGTAGATCTCTCTAATGATTTAATGTCTACTGTACTTTTATCCTCATTATTCTGTTCTTTACTTCCTCTGCCTTCAGCTGTTCCTCCAGCTGTTCCCACCCAACCATTTCCACTCTGCCCTTTGGATCTACCTCCCCGTTTAACTCTCATACATCTTCAGTTTACAGAATTCTCTTATCACCTCGTTAATTTAACGTAATCCAGACTGATTCTTCCAAAAAAAAAAAAAAAAAGCTAACTGAAAAACAGTTTCCAGAAGTTCAAGAGACTGTTCATTTTCTAAATTCAGATGCTGGAAATCAGATAGTCACCACCATCACTTCCAGACCTGTGCTCTGTTCCTCAATCTCATGTTAAAAAATCATTCTTCATTTGAGGCTCTTGTCATTCCTTTTCACATTTCTCTCCTGTCTCTATTTAATGCTATCATCTACAAACTTTTCTTGGTTATACCCCCTGCATTTTGGGTTGGCCTTACTTTCCTACGTCAAATCTAGCCCATCATTTTGAGGGATTTTACTGTCTTTTGGATATAGCTGCCCTTCTCTTCTTGCATGTCTGTGACTTTATTGCTAATGACTTTTGACTCCTTTACATTTAAGCTGCCCATATCAATGACTATATTCTGAAACTTGTAGTCATCAGGAACTGTTCGTTCTCTAAAATCTTCAATTCAGGTATGCCGTACTCTTTATTTTTTGAGCTTTCTCACTCCCATCTCTCCCTACAACCATTACTTGACTTCATTAATGTCTCTAGACTCCCCATATTTCTCTTTATTATCCTAATCTCTTTGCTTCCTGGCTTAAAATTCTTCCCTAAACAGTTTAGCATTGATAGCTTTGTTGCCAATAACCTCAACACTTTTGTCCTCTTATGTTTCTGTTTCTGTAGCATCTGCCATGCAGCTCTCCAACCTTGGATCTATTCAGCTATTCAAATTCACATCCCAGTTCCTCACCATTGCAGGATGAAAATCACAAAATTATGCATACAGATACTGCTACAAATTGATTATTTCTACCCTATGCTTGGCCATCAGCACTGCCCCAAACTCTTATATTTCCTAAATCAAAGCCTCTCCACTTCCTCACAACAGCAATTTCAAACCTTCAACTCCTCCTCAAATTACTGTTCCACCACTTCGCTCCTCAATTCCAGGCAGAAGGCTTCATCTCCTCTTTCACAGAGAAACTACAGTACATTTTATAAATGAATAGATGAAGAGATGAATCCCTCAATTCTTCTTACTCATACTGCAAACCCTGTCTCACAAAATTGTTTGCTTCTACGGTCTTTATCTCCTCTCCAGTTTTGGAGAAAGCTATGTAAAGTCAGTACATCTCTCTTCTGTAGCTCTCACTCTTCCCAACATTCACCAATTATTCCCTTTTTTATGCTATTGATTTCTGCCCTTCCACAGGCTGCTTCCAGTCAGTATGTTTTTAAAAGTCCTCTTTTGTCTTTGCTTCCACATATACACCTTCCCTTCTTATTGAAACTTCTCAAATGAGTGATCTATTCACTTCATTACTGCCTCATTCCAAATTGTTCCTGAACCCTATACAATATATAATAACTTATACTCATTCCACTCTTTTGAAATCACCCCTGTCAAAGCCACCAATTATTAAAAGCATCTCTTTTCCAGTTATTTTCTGAATTGATCTTTGCATTTGGTATGAGTGATCTTTCCCTTCTCCTTGACACTCTGTTTGCTTTAGATTCCATGGGGACTTTATTTCCTGTTTTTTCTCTTATTTCTCTTGCCAGATAATTCCTCAGTCCCTTCTGAGGCTTAATTGACCTTCATCTGTTGTTATTCTGTATAACATGCTCTCTCCTTGACTGTATGCTCCCATTTTCCTTAGGTAATCTCATTTATCAATAGCTCAGCTACCCCCACTCAATACTATTTGTTCCAGCTCTGGCCTCTCTCCTAAGCTCCAGTTAGAATAATTATCCATTTGAATATATTCATTTAATTGTTCTATAGGTCAACACAATATGGCCAAAATTGAACTCATCAGCACCCTCCAAAATCTGCATCTGCTGTGTTTTCATCCTTGACATCACCTTTCTCTATCCCTTACCACTAATTACTGTCCTGTATATTTCAGCTCTCAGAATTCTGTCTCTGCAATCTATTCTTTATGTTCCATTACCATGCCTCTGGCTTACATCTTAATAATTTTTCACCTAGAAGGTTGCAGCAGACTCTAACTTGGTCTTCAAGACTCTCCTGGGGAGCAGAAACTATGTCTTTTATTTCTGTATCCTTGGAGCCCAACTTAATGCTCAGCATGTAGTAGGCCCTCTCTGAGTATGTCAAATGAAGGAATGAACTTTGGTGATATTTTATTGATACACACAAAACTAAAGAAAATATATTAAAATATTTTAAGATAGAAACAATTCCCTGCACTGAAATACATGAATGGCCATATTGTCCATGGTTGCTTTCTCACTACAGTGGCATAGTTAAATAGTTTTGACAAGACCAAACAACCCCCAAAACCTAAAATATATACTGTCTAACTCTTTATAGAAAAAGTATGAGCCCCTGTCTTAAAGCAACAGCCTCATTTACAAGGCCAGAAAGAAGAAAATAAGAATCTGCCGAATAAGAATAAGCAAAGGCCTAGAAATAAGAAGTATAAAGTATATGTTACCAAGGTTTGACCATAGTTACATTATTATTAAAATAGTCATATATTAAATAAGTCCCATTTGATTTTCTTAAATGTAAAATTATACCGAAAGTAAGGGGAAAGTCAGTTTGTGCTTTAAATGATGCTAGAAGTGAAGTTTGGGGGCAAAGGGTACAAGAAGAAAAACACTGCGTTCTCAGAGCTAGAACTTTCAGGGCAGAGTAACAGAGGAGGGAGCTGCACAGAGAGGTCAAAACGTCCACAGAGGGGTTCCCTCCAGGCTGGGACTGAGCATCGCCCCGTGACTGCAGGGAGACTCATTAAACCTAGAGAGCGAATCTCCAGAAAGCAGAGCTCACACAAGACTGGGAATAGTTCTCAATCCTGCCAGTCAGAATGGAAGAATGTTATAACGCAGAACATCAGACAGAGTACTCAGAAGGGTAATATCTTAGAAAATTGGCAGAGTTAGCCCCAGATTAAACGCTTCTCTTGAAACATACTAACAAAGCTTAAAGGCTCAACAAAGCTTAAAGTGTCAAAAGGAGCAAAGTTATTTCAAATAACTTCAGTAAATGCCAAAGTTAAATCAATAGAGCTTAGAGGATTACAACAAAATTAGCAAATAGCAATGTAAAACTGATCATGTTTGACAGCCAGAAGAGACAAGTTGCATAACTACCCATTCCTTAAGTGTGAGCTGCACATAGTAAGTTGCTTCCTAAGTATACAGTATGGAAATGAGAGGGGAAATAACCTACACTACCTCAGCCAGGTGATTAAAGCCAGCATCAACAGTCATAGACTATGCCGACAGAATGTATGCCTGATATGATGAAAATGACACTTTAACTCCATGGTCTCCCTCGCAGTAACTCACAACCCTACCATTATTGTGAGAAAAACATCAGACAGATTGCACTAATGTGGCATCCTACAACATACAGAACCAGCAGTCCTCAAAACTGTCAAAATCATCAAAAAACAAGAAAAGCCTGAGAAATTGTCACAGCCAAGAAGAGCTTAAAGAAACATGACAACTCAATGTAATGTTGCACCTTCAATGGGATCATGGAATGGAAAAATGAAATTAAGTAAAAAACTAAGGAAATTCAAATAAACTATTGATTTTAGCTACTAGTAATGTATTTGTAATGGTTCATTAATTGTAAATAATGTATCACACTAAATATAAGATAATATAAACTAGGGATGAGGTATATGAAAGCTATCTGCTATATTTTCAATTATTCTGTAAATCTAAAAGTATTCTAAAAAATAAAGTTTATTAAGAAGAAAAAATATATATCAGCCATGCAAAGCGGCAGGAAAATATAATCCACACAGTCAGGAGAAAACTCACACAATAAAAACATGTTAGAAATTACAACAGTGGTGGTATTAGCAGACAAAGACATTAAAACAGATATTATAAATATCTCTCATTAGCCTGAGAATGTAGATGAAGAGTGAACGTGGTAAAGAGAGAAACTGATGCTATAAAAAGATGCAAATTTTTGAAGAAATGTAACTGAAATGAAAAACATCCTAAACAGGATTAACAGAAGATTAGACAGTGCAGATGAAAAGATGAGAGACCTTGAATAGCAATAGCAACTATTCAAAATGAAACACAGAAAAAAGGCTTAAAAAATGAGAAGTGAGACAATTTTAAGTGGTCTAATGTGATTGAAGGCAGAAGGAGAAGAGGGTGACAGAATATGAGACGGTTGGATGGCATCACCGAGGCAGTGGTCTTGGGCAAACTCCAGGAGATGATGAGGGACAGGGAAGCCTGGTGTGCTGCAGCCCATGGGGTTGCGAAGAGTCGGACACAACTTGGTAACTGAACAACAAGAACATACGTAAAATTGGAGTTCCAGAAGTAGAGAAGAAAAGATGGAGCGGTACAAAACTGCTGAAAAAGTAATAGCCAGCATTTTTCCAAACTTGATGAAAATCATAAACCCATGGATCCAAGAAAACACACCAAGACCCAGCATAATCAACTTGGTGGAAAAGAAGAGACAAAAAACTAAATCTTACAAGTAACCCATGAGAAAAAAAGATAGTACATACAGACAAATGATATAAAAATGATAATAGACATCTCATCAGAAACTATACAAGTGAGAAAACAATGGAGTGGCTTTTTTAAAGTAGTAGAGTCTATCAACCCACAATTCTATATGAGGAAAAATATTTTTAAAAAAGATAAAACTGTGGTGATATCCAAACATTGTCACAGTAAAACTCAACTTGTAGTAAAAGATTAAAAAGATGACATAAAAATGGAGACTGATATTAAGAGAAACAAAAAGAGTCTTCTAGACCAGCATGGATAGTACTCCATGTGGATGAACCAGAGGCAGGAAAAAAAAAAAAAGAAGAAGCTGAAGGCAAAGTGCAAGAAAGGAAAGTGGGAAAGCAAAACAAAAGCAGTAAGGCAATGAACGGTTTAGCCTGGTAGACCCTTAAAAAAACTCGAAAAACGCCACACGGGATGGGTCCAACGTATACATTGGTTTCAGCATCCACCAAATGAAAACTTGATTTCCATGTTTTAGCTTGGCTTTTTTCAATTTAAATCCAGCATAACTTCTCAAATTTGTTTTGGGAGCTTGAACAAAATATTTTCTTCGATGGATTTAAAACAATTGGAAAGATAGACATTATCAAACTTTGGCAAGGATTTGGAGAAACTGGGACTCTCATCCATTGGAGGTGGGAATTAAAATGATGCCACCATTTAAGGGAAAAAAATGTGATAGTTTCTTATAGTTAAGCATATACTTAACATACAACCCAGCAATCCCATCACTATATATTTACCCTGAAGAAATTAAAGGGCAGACTTCCTCTGGTGGTCCAGTGGCTAAGAATCCACCTGCCAATTCAGGGGACACGGGTTCGATCCCTGGTCCAGGAAGATTCCACACGCTGTGGACCAACTAAGCCTGTGCATCACAACTGCTGAGCCCAGGTGCTGCAACTGCTGAAGCCCATGTGCCCTAGAGCCCGAGCTCTGCAACGAAGAGTAGTAGCCCCTGCTCACCAAAGCTAGAGGACGCCCGGGTGCAGCAACAAAGACCAGCGCAGCCAATAAATCAATTAAATAAAAATAAAAATTTTAATAAGAAATTAAAACAAAAAGATTTATAAACAAATAGTCAAGTTTCTTCCTACTAGCCATAAACTAGAAACTATCCAAATGTCCATCAATTGGTGAATGAATAAGCAAATTGTGATGTATCCATAAAATACAGTGATTGATACATGAAACAACGTAGGTGAATCTCAAAAAACATTTTGCTAAATGAAAAAAGCCAAACAGAAAAGACTACATAATATATGTATGAGATTTTAGAAAAGACAAGTAAAGTGATATAAAGTAGATCAGTGATTATCAGCAGCTGAGGATAGAAGAAAAAGATTGACCACAAAGGGTTATGCAGGAACTTTGGGGGATGACAGAAATTTTCTATATCTTGATTTTGGAGATTTTTACATAAGTGTGTACATTTGTGAGACTCATCAAATTGTACATTAAAATTAACGAATTTTTTTCTATGTTAATTATACCTCAGTAAAGCTGATTTTTTTCATTGTCAGCTACCTGGAAAAATTAGCGGGGGTAAATGTGTGATTTTCATTAAATCAGATTACAAACAATTACAATTACAAACAATAATGAGTCTATAAAAAACTTTATTTAGAGCTCTACTTCTGTAACTATTTTTATTTAGAACTTTATTTTATGTTCTTGAAATGTTGTTTGTGTTCTTTTGTTGTGCTCAGTTGTTTTTTTTTTTTAGTACCTGCAGGATGACAAAAACTTAGTCACAGCTATTGAAATAATTGGTTTTCTTTTGAAGCACTTAAGATCTCTAAACAATCTCCTACGATGACATACTCTATGTTATGAACATTAACCACAAGAGGAACTGTACTCATACATGTGATGAATATGTATAGTAACTTCCACCTTCAGGGCAGAGATGCCTCAGAGACTTATATAACTATTTTAGAAAAATATTGAAATATTGGTTGTTACATTTGATAGAACAGTTAAGCAAAATAATAGGCTGAGAAGTTAGTTCTAACTCTGGCCTTCGTGTGTCTACGGCTACCTCAAGTTTACTGCAGGCCTGGCCGTGCTGCACCACAAAGACAAGAGGAGCCAGGATTAAGGTTTCTAACAGGCTAGGGGCCCACAGTACTAACTTTTCCGAGACTGAGGTGTTTCCTTGGAGAAAAGAGGCGCATCTCAGTTAAAACCAGGATAGTCCCATGGGAATCAGGGTGATGGGTCATCTAAATTAGACAGGCTGACCCTTTAAATGGAACCCTATATCACAATATTTTCTAAACGGCAGAATGTGGATTTCGGAGTAAGCTACAGTGAGTATGAATTTAGTTTCTAGTCACAGAACTTGGGCAAGTGGCTTAAACTTTCTGGGCTTCATTCATAAACCGAAGATGACAATGTTCACATCATAGAACTTTTGTGATCAATAAATTACATACTAAATGCAAAGGTTTTAGTGTGGTATCTGACACGTTGAAAGCTGGTGACTCCCACATCACTCATATCATCATCATCTAAGAAGTTAGAATTAGTGGGTGAAGTCGGCCACAGTTTCCAGGTGATGAAGACATTTTCAGCTAGGTAAATTGCAGTATCCGGACTCATAGAGTCTGTCCAAATAAAAGTTACTAAATGTAAGGGTCCCTGAGGATGTCTTGGGGTACTGGTGAACAGGCTTCTGTCTTGGAGAAAGGAACTGGCAAGAATCAGGCAAATGACACAGGTACCAGCTGAATGGACTGGTTTCAAGGGAGCGCATCAACCCTGTTGGGGAATTAGTACCACACGCAGAAAGTTGAAGAAGTCATCATTCTGGTTTTGTGTCCTTGGGTGACAAAAACTTCTCTGTGCCTATACTGTAGAAGAATTTGTTAGTGGAGATTGGTACTAATGAATGCTAAATTCCTGGGACTGAGTCTGAGTCCTGGTAGGCACCAAATCAGTGGAAAAGAAAGGCGATGCAGGTGACCCATCCTCAGCCAACTTGGCTTCGGAGTTGTGTACCACTTCTAGAGCCCATGACAAATGAGCCAGTTACCCAGGTGCCTGAGTGTCGGGCATGCAGGGGTGTCCCGTGGCTGATTCCACATGGGTCCATCTATTCTGTATTGCCAATCGAGTGCCAGGGTGTCTGAGATCAGATCTGCTACCCAAACAGAACTTTGGGATAAAGTCCAAATTCTAGTGAGCAGTTGAGCTAGAGACTCAAGAGGGAGTGCCAATCAGAGCCTTAGCAAGCTCTAGACCTAGATATTTGAGAGGGTGTCAAGTGATAATGGTAGGTAACAGGGACCGAGCTAATCTTTCTGTTTGTTATCTCAACAATGGCAGTTCCCTTCCAGGAGGGCAATATTTGTTCGTTGGTATTGTTTCTGGTGTAAGCTGGGGTGTTTGGAAAGTGTCTATTAGAAGTTGGGGAAGGGAGAGGATGTAACTTCTGTTGGACACTTTCTTGGCTTCATGGGATAACTGGGGACAGTGAGTACCTAAGACTCCACAGATTTCTTTAGATTGAGGATGGTCCTTTCGTTAAATTGTGGGTTCTGTTCTGGGATCTGGAAGGGCAGTTGGGTAAGCAATGTATCATTAGCGATAAGAGAGTCCAATACCAGAGAGCAGCCACTGTCCTTATATCTTTCTATTCTTGTGCTTACTGGTGTTGAGAATGCCAGAGAAGCACGCTTTGGGCAAAACTGAGGGAACCATTTGTGTTAGAGGGAGCTGAGACTTCCTAGGAAGAGCACCCCGAGGCCTTTGGGGAAAAATATGTTACCTAGTACAGTGACAAGCTTGAAGAAGGGTCCAATATGCATTTTTTCCAATGGTTGAACAGAAAATGAACAAGTAAGTACTCTGGTTTTCAAATACCTAGGTGATTTTAGGCATAGTTTCTCCATTCAGTGATTGGTTAAAAACCCAGAAAAATCAGAAAACTGAACAAAAACATAAAGTTGTAGAAGGGAATCACATTCCAGCATTTCTTAGTTGTTTAGTCGCTAAGTTATGTCCAACTCTTTGTGACCCATGGACTACAGCCCACCAGGTTCCTCTGTCCATGGGATTTCCCAGGCAAGAATACAGAGTGGGTTGCCATTTCCTTCTCCAGGGGATCCTTCTGACTCACGGATTAAGCCTGCATCTCCTGTATTGGCAAGAGGATCCTTTACCACTAGCCACCAGGAAAGCCCATTTCTTTGTTGCCACACAATTATTTGACTGAGTGAAATAGGCTGTCTGAAGTTGTTGTATAGATATTGGAACTGAAGAGTATTTTCACTTGAAATTATTTTGACTGATCTTATGAAGCCCCAAATTCACATACTGAAGTCTAACTCTCAAGGGGATGGTATTTGGAAGCGGGGCCCATGGCATGTAGTTAGGGCATGGGGTTGGCGCCTTCATGAATGGGATCAGTGCCCTTACAAAACAGACCTCAGAGAGCTCTCTTGCTCCCCTCTGCCACAGTGAGAAGATAGTCACCTATGCCCCACTAAGATCTCCGTCCCTGATCACCGCAAAGTAAGCTCTCTGTACCCGTAGAAAGTAAGATTCTCCCCAGCTGTACTCATCCAGTGAACCCCAACCCCCTTCCCTGAGCAGATGTTTGGGCCACTCCCTGTTCCAGGCATCCTTTTTGCTCAGTAAGACACAGCAGGTAAGATTCCTGCGACCTCTCGTGTTTTCTTCTGTGGCATTCGTCCAGGGGCCCGTTTTTTCCAGTGAAGACCTCCCTGCGTAGAACCCTCAATAATATATAATATACCCAGCAATAAATATTAGGTAAAAGAGCTCGCGTTTTGGACCAAATCCACACAATACTAGCTGGTAACTATGGAAAGACAGTTTGTAAATGCTCGCTCATCCGTTTCCTGCAGCGCTGTTTTATATCAAGCTCCCTGCTATCCCATTGTAGGACTCGCAAGAAGGAACTCCCCAGTGTCAGTACACCCCACAATGCTAAGGATAGTTCTCTCCTTAATACGGGGGTCCCTGGGCTTACTTGTTACCCACCCTCTGACCCCAGCGTTGTTTCCCAAGAACAGGCCCTTTCCTTTGGGTCAGGATGTGTAGATGTGACAGAGTATGTGCTGGAGAAGTAGGGAGAAACCAGATTATAAAGTTCCTGGATACTAAAAAAGAGTTTAAAATTCAATTTCCTTTTTCTTTTTCAAACGCTTTAGGAGCCAGTTCCAACTGGACCGAGCTTCCACCACCTCTCTTCAGTAAAGTTGTTATTATGCTGATAGATGCCTTGAGAGATGATTTTGTGTTTGGGTCAAAGGGTGTGAAATTTATGCCCTACACAACTTATCTTGTGGAAAAGGGATCATCTCTCAGTTTTGTGGCTGAAGCAAAGCCACCTACAGTTACTATGCCTCGAATCAAGGTAAACAGTTTGACTTAATATATTATAGATCATGGTTGGGCTCTTTCATAGCTTTAGAAGAATGTTCTATTGTCTTTTACTTGGAGTCCCAGTTTTAGCTAAGTGGAAACTACTTTGGTGCTGTCTTCCTGGCTGGGGCAGTAGAATGCTGAAGAAGCCTTCCAGATAGACTGGAACTGAGACTCATGATTTATGCCCTCTGTCAGGTAGCCAGAGCTCATGCTTCATGGGAAGCCTAAGGGATTTAGAGCCAGATCTTCTCAGCCAGTCTAATCCAGGAAATACCATCTTCTTTGCTATCCTGCTGTTTTTAATTATCAGTGAGTCAATTAGAATTCTGAGAGGAGCCTCTAGGGTTATCTAGTTCAACCTCTTGATTTTATGGATGAGGAAGCAAACTCAAATAAGTTAAATGACTCATCCAATATTTTAGTATATACAGTGACCAAATCAACATGCTCTGTTCTCAGCAGATATATTTGTTTTTACTGTATAAACCACCTTCAGGTGTTCAGCCTAGTGGGCGAGACTTTACTCAAGAACTATGGAGAAAGAAAAGAGTAAAGCTTTATTGGCTCAAAAACTTTTTTTCTTAAAATACTATCTCTGCCTTCATGGAACTTTCAGTCTGTAATGAGAGGCCTAGCCTTTAAAGAAATGAACATATAAGTAAATGTGCAATTACAAAATGTGATTAATGCATAATCAAAAAGAACAGGGTGTGATGTTCAGTGCCAGCTAGGGGCTCAGTTTAGATTGGGGTGGTTCAGAAAAGCCTGTCTGAGGAAATTGCATTCATGCTTGGATCTGAAGGATGAGTAAAGATGTGGGATCAGAAAAGGACAGGCACTTAGAAGTTTGTGAATATACTGCAGGCCAGTATGGTGTAGAAGTCTCTAGCTGAGCTTTACATCTGTGGATGATCATGTGACACCTTATTATTTGTTGAGAAGGAGTCACTTTTTGATTTAAAGCTTGGGGGCAGCATTAGTAAGAAATGACTCCTGGATGAGTAAAACAGTCTGGGGTTGAAGGGGTTAATGCTGCATCTTAATAAAAGACTCTTTTTCTTGAGTGTCCCACTCTCTCTGCCACTTTTGGATGTGGTTTGTCCTTCATTCAGCAGTATTTATTGAGCATCTGCTATGTATCGCATGCTGTTCTAGATAAGAGGGATTCAGTGAAGAACAAGACAACAACTATCCTATACTCATGAAGCTTACTTTCTAATTGAGGGGACAGAAAATATGTAAGTATACAAATAAATAGTCAGAACAGTTTCAGTAAGTGGTTAGTGCTACGGAGGAAATTGAGGAGGAGACCATGAAGAGAGTGATGGGCAGTGGCAGAGGCCCCCTGTAGTCAGGTTGCTCGGGAACAACTTCTCAGTGAGCTGAGTCATTCTGCTGAACAGTCCTGTGGAAGCTAGAAGAAAGGCATCCAGGCTCATGACCATCAGGATCATTGATTCTCTGTCTGTCCTATCAGCAGAAGTGTGGAAGGAACTCATTCCTCCGTCATTTTGATAGGAAAAGTGTTATTAGGAATCTGGGCAGTTTGTAAGAAAAAGCATGTGAGCATGCCTGCTCTAGGCTCTGTTCAGTCCTGCACACTGACCACTGTGGTCCTCCTGTCTCCAGTTTGTTTCATTTCACCAAACCAGTGTTTTGTGTTGGGTCCTTGTAGGTTCTTGCTCCTCATTCTTCACCAGTGAGGAACTGGTATACGGGAACTCCATCCTGGAGTTAGGATTTTACAGCTCTGGAATTTGTTAGGATCAGGTAAGGCACACACTAAAAAGTGTGTCCCCTGTCCTGCTTCCACTTAGGGAAGGGACTTAGTTCATCTGGAGGTGCTGATACAATTGTCATGAAACACAGTTTTAAAATTTCAAGACTGATGTCTCTAGTAGCATGTTCAACTTGTATTCTGTGTTAAGATTATACAGTAAGTGAAAGTAAAAATAGATCAGTCGTGTCTGACTCTTTGTGACCCCATGGACCATACTGTTCCATGGAATTCTCTAGGCCAGAATACTGGAGTACGTAGCCTTTCTGTTCTCCAGGGGATCTTCCCAACCCAGGAATCAAACCAGGATCTCCTGCATTGCAGGCAGATTCTTTACCAACTGAGCTATCAGGGAAGCCAAGATTATACAGTAACTTCCTTCTAAAACATTGTAACTAGTTTATGAATGCCTTTCCTTTTGGGGGAATTTATAGTTGTAATATTGAGCAGTTACCACTGGCTGCAGCATGCCGGTGGTGCAGGCACTGTTTTCTGCCCTCTGACCACAGCCCGAGGATGAGGCTCCATGATGTCGGTGCCACTCTCTTCATTTCCCAGGTGAGGAAGCGGGCTTGAAGTGGTAAAAATCTCACAGCTGATGTCAGAAGCCGAGCATAAGCCTGTGTTTGTCTGCTTCCAGAGCCTCTGCTGGTCACATGGGTTCTACAGTGATATTGCAGAATGATGTGACCAGGTCAGATTCTCTTTCAGTAGTCTCTGCAGAGCCCTCCTTAATTCTCAGAAGACAAGAAACTACTGTTCCCAAGACCACAGCAGCCCCAGGAAAGCCTCCAAGAAGCTAACAGACAGGCGCTCACAAGTTCCTAGGCTCTCAGCTATAACTTGGTTGCTGCCTGCATGTGTCCTGGGTTGAAGGGGATACCAGCTAGTCCCTGCCCTTCTTGAAAATGTCAGTGTGAACTCAAACTAGTGGGAGGAGGAGGGAAGTGTCTTATGAAAGCCCAGAGGAAGGAATGGACAGATTCGACCGTAAGTGGTGGAAGACATTGTAAACAAAACTCCACTGACGATAAATGAGGAAACTTATTTACAGTTAACAGAGCAAACAAGATGTAAATCCCATAATATGTAAGGAGGATCTGATCAGAGGCAACAGTCTGGTGGCAACTGGACAAAGGATATAAAGAAATCCACATAGGAAGAAATTGAAATGGCCATAAGCACATGAAAAGATTCTTAACTCTACTAGTAATCAGAACAAAGGCAACTAAACAATCTGTCTAGCATACTGTAAACATTGAAAGGTTAATTATAGCACTCTTCACAAGAAATGAGGTGAACAGATCTCTTTACACTGTTCGTGTGACTGAATTAGACGCAGCCTGGACTACTCCCACCCTTGTCCAGTCTCCTGTGGTCTCAGCCTGTGAAACCTTGGACTGGAAAACCCTTGCCAGCACCTCTTTTCACCCAGAACCTGTCCGAACAGACAGGTCATTCTGCTGTGCTCCCGACAGCCCCCAGCGGCTCACACTCTGCCTCCTCCCTCAGGCCTCAGGGTGCGTGGTCCTGCCTCTGTTCTCTCTCCACCCTCGTCTAAACCCGTTTCCCCATCCTGTGTCTTCTACCCAGCAGAGCACACATTCCCCATGTGTGCCACCCGCTTCCATGGTGGATTCTCACAGTTTGCTGTGTTTCACTCTGGAAAGCCCCACTTTGCCTCACCTAGACGACACTATGCCTTCACACCGGAGGTCCAACGGCACTTCCACACTGGGCTTTTTAAAAGCAGTGGTCATTAAATCAGTCTTGGATAAATATACTGTATATCCAAACTCTGGAGTACTGCAGCTGTTAAAAAAAAAAAAAGCTGAAATACCTGTATGCTTTCTGCTGAAAGAGGTTTGTGATATTATTAAGTGAAAAAAGCAAGTTGTGGAATTATGTAGTTAACCATTTTGATAAAATGTGTACTTTATATATTTGTGATTATACACATACAGAACAAAAGGATGAAAAGATATTCATCCAAAGTAACTGGTTGCCTTTAGAGAGCAGATTTTTGGGGTGAAAAGATCAAGTTTTAAAACATAACCTCATTGAGATAGAATTTTCATATAGTACAGTATAATAATTTGATGAGATTTAACAGCTATATACATCTGTGTAACTCCCATCTCAACTCTGGGTTCTGATCCCCATCCCAGGAGTGGTGGCGGTTGTCACTGCTGTTTTGTTGGCTTGCTAAAGCTAGTTCTAGAGTCTGTTTCTCATGAGATCCTGAGATGTACACTCATTGAGGTCTTTGCTCTTGTTTGTTTTTTAAAGCTAGTCTTCCTGAGGGGCAGCCAGGTGAGCATGGCTGAGTGATGACCCAGTGACTGGTCAGAGGTTGTGCTTAAACACACCTGTGATATGGCCTCTGCCCTTTGCAAAAGCACCTGTGTATGGTTTGGGCCACACACTCATCTTCAGGTAGTTTATGCATCTCCCTAACTGTTACTGTCTGTCTGAGCAAGTCTCAAACAGCTGGAAGGAACAGACAGCTCTCTCTGTTATCCAAACAGTTCTCTCTGTTCTCTCCTGAGTGTATGCTCACCCCCTGTATGCATGCAGCCTTCCAGATTCCAGGAATATGTGGGAGCTCACAGAGGTCTGCCGCAATCGTCCCATGCTCCAGACTTCATTTCTAAGTTTTCTGTTCTGTCTTTCTACGAACTGCATTGAAGCCTCAGAGAGCTATGATGTTGGCCTTCCCTGCTTTCAGTTTGTCCCTGGCATGGGACTTTTCGATGGAGCGCCCAGTTGGGTGGGTACCCTTCCTGGTACTCATGGCTGAGTGTGTGAGAGGGGAACTTGTTTTTTAAGTCACTAAGTCATGCCCGACTCTTTTCAACCCTGTGGACTGCAACACACCAGGCTCATCTGTCCTAGACTATCTCCCAGGGTTTGCTCAGATTCATGTCTGTTGAGTCAGTGATGCTATCTAACCATCTCATCCTCTGCTGCCCCCTTCTCCTTTTGCCTTCAATCTTTCCCAGCATCAGAGTCTTTTCTAATGAGCTGGCTCTTTGCATCAGGTGGCCAAAGTATTGGTGCTTCAGCATCAGTCCCTCCAGCAAATATTCAGGGTTGATTTCCTTTAGGATTGACTGGTCTGATCTCCTTTCTGTCCAAGGGACTCTCAGACGTCTTCTCCAGCACCACAGTTCGAAAGCATCAATTCTTTGGCGCTCAGTCTTCTTTATGGTCCAATTCTCATATCCATACAGGACTAATGGAAAAACCACATCTCTGACTATATGGACATTTGTTGGCAAAATCAGTCTGCACTGATTTTGGAGCCCAAGAAAATAAAATCTGCCACCGTGTACAGTTTTTCCCCTTCTATTTGCCATAAAGTGATGGGACTGGATGTCATGATCTTAGTTTTTTTAATGTTGAATTTCAAGCCAGCTTTTTCACTCTCTTTCACCCTCATCAAGAGGCTCTTTAGTTCCTCTTCACTTTCTGCCATTAGAGTGATATCATCTGCATATCTGAGATTATTGATATTTCTCCTGGCAGTCTTGATTCCAGCTTGTGATTCATCCAGTCGGGCATTTCACATGATGTACTCCACATGGAAGTTAAATAAGCAGGTGACAATATATGGCCTTGGCGTACTCCTTTCCCAGTTTGGAACCAGTCCCGGTTTCTCAGGAGGCGAGTAAGGTCGTACTCGCATCTCTCATCTGTGGAATTTTCCACAGTTTGTTGTGATCCACAGAGTCCAAGTATTTTGTGTACTCAGTAAAGGAGAAGTAGATGGGGTTTTTTTGTGTTTATTTTTGTTGGTTTGTTTGTTTTTGGAATTCCCTTGCTTTTCTCCATGATCCAGTGATTGTTGGCAATTTGATCTCTGGTTCCGCTGCCTTTTCTAAACCCAGCCTGTACATCTGGAAGTTCTCAGTTCATGTACTGCTGAAGGCTAGCTTGAAGGATTCTGAGTATAACCTTGCTAGCATGTGAAACGAACACAATTGTACAGTAGTTTAAACATCGTTTGGCATTGCCCTTCTTTGGGATTGGAATGAAAACTGACCCTTTCTAGTCCTATGGCCACTGCTGAGTTTTCCAAATTTGCAGGCATATTGAGTGCAGCACTTTAAAAACATTGTCTTTTAGGATTTTAAACAGCTCAACTGGAATTCTGTCACCTCAGCCCATGATAAAACACCACAAGTACTCACAGCTCTTACTGGAATTTGAAAGTTCATTTTGAATAAGAACGTTTCAGTTTGTGTAAAGTCCTGTAGTGGTTGTTTTTGACAGTTTTATCCAGATTTATCGTTGCTGTTGGGGGAGAGGATTTGCCAAGTTCCTCACTCTCCAAGTCCAAGATTAATTCATTTTTGTTAATTTGCTGATAGAGCGGTCTTGGCAGAATTGTTACACTATTCACATTGTCCAGATTCCTATTTATTTTTATCACACAGGACCCTGGATGCCAGTGTTATGAGTTGCAAGCTCACTCCAGATCCCAGAGACCCATGACCCATTTAGACTCTGCTCAAGTACAGGGGTGGAGTGGAGGAGTGATTGACTTAATTCTATATCAGAAAGTTGTGAGGACATGTTACACCCACCCACTTTTTCAATAATTATGGTGGTGGCAGGGTGGGGTGGGGGGGGGCGGTTGGGGAACATATCCTACCAGCATCCCTGGGCCAGTTTACTGTTGAGAATTCCTGAGAATTCTTGTTTAGAGGCTGATTTCCTCCCTGGGTGAGTGGGAAGCTATTCTTTCTCAGGGGTGGACAATAGAATTGCTGGATTTTAGGGTCAGGAGTTTGCTTGTTGCATGAGGCAGATCTGAAGCTTAGGTGAGGACCAGTCAGTGGGTTTGGATATACAAAGTTCTTGCCACCCTTTGACGTTTGCTTCAGTTCTTAACATCCATTGCTGCCTTTTTGACCACAGCTATCATCTGGCTACCCCACAGCCGCCTCCTTTATTCTCTCATTAACTGAAATGTGGTCAGTTCTTCACTACTTAGTTTGCTGGTTTTGCCCAGAATCTGTGCCCTGCTTTGTCCTAATACTGACCCAGCCTTCAGTACTGGGGTCGCTTTAGCTTTATGCTTGCCTCCTTTAGTCATCAAGTCATTTCCGCCCCTGATCACCACACAACACTTGGACACCATGCGCACATTCCATGGCCTGACTCCTGAGTGCTCCCTCCTGCAGGCGTTGCTGACAGGGAGCCTCCCTGGCTTCATCGATGTCGTCAGGAACCTCGATTCTCCCACATTGCTGGAAGACAATGTGATCACACGAGCCAAAGCTGCTGGGAGAAGAATCATCTTTTATGGAGATGAAACATGGGTGAAATTATTCCCAAAGCATTTTGTGGAATACGATGGAACAACCTCTTTTCTTGTATCAGATTATACAGAGGTCAGTTTTTAAGAAAAATATATCCTATGAGACAGCCTGGTACCCTGTTCTTAGCAAGGGGCAACATTGCGTTTTATGTGACTTCTGTTAGTACATTAAGAATAGTATGGAGAGATTGAAAAACTTGTTCCTTCCCATAATCAGCTCCAAGCCAGAAACATAAACCCAGACACAGGTGTGAGCTTAGTTCTCTGACCCTTAAGCCCAGATAGACACCTGTTGATGGGACCAGCAGTCAGGAAGGGCTCGCCAGGAAGAGCCCCTCAGCCTGAGTTTTGACAGCGTCTGTGCATGGCAGAGCCCGAGGTCTCTGTGGTCTGCCAGGGATCCTGCCTCACAGCTGTTCTGCGAGGCTGGCAGCATGAGGGCAGACGTGTGCTGGGTGAGCCTGGTCCCAAGAGGCATCGGCCCTGTGGTGGGTGTGCAGCCTCCAAAGAGGAAGAGGGCATAATTGGACCCACAGTGAGAAAGCTGGCCCAGGGAGCAGAGGCACTGCAAGTCTGAGCTGGCGTTGGATGGGTCCGTTTGCTTGGCCTTTTGGAGTGTCTGCTTCACTGAAGGAGACCTGTATAGACACAACAATTACTGCCCTTCCTGTGTATGACCACTCAGAAATACTTCTCTTCATGGTAGATTCTTCAGTGGAAGGGAGAAGGGCCATCTGAGGAGTTAGGGCTCTCCAGGCTAATGGGTCTGTCAGGGGCTGTTTTACTGGGAACCACTGAGTGTGTGTCTCTTTCCTCCCTGAATAGTGTTCTTATAGGACACACAGATGCCCTCAGCTTCACTCCGCTGGTTCCTTGAACTCTGGGTACTGTTTTGTCTTACTCAACTGCCCTTAGCCCTTAGTTGCCTCGTAACAACCTGGTACCTGTTGAACTTGGTCTTCTGGTCAGCTTTAGTTTATGCTCCAGTAGTGATCTTACAGAATTATTTTGTCAGAACAACCCTTGTGCATTTGAATTATAATATGTTCTCTTCATAACTTAGAGACATAAAAATATTAATGAAAGATTGATCTAATGCAAACATTTTTTAAGACAGTTTTTATTTTGGAGGTTTGTTTTGTTTTTGGTCTTTGCAAACTCCCACAAATCCAAGTACCTAAAAAAAACCCACTAGATTTGAAAATAACCATGTCACTTTTCATTGAAGAGTGAACACCAGGGAAATTAGGGAAGCTATTGATATGTGCTTTTTTCCCTTTAAAGGTGGATAATAATGTTACAAGGCATTTGGATAAAGTACTAAAAAGGCAGGATTGGGATGTGTTAATCCTGCACTACCTCGGGCTGGACCACATCGGCCACATTTCTGGGCCCAACAGCCCCCTGATTGGGCACAAGCTCAGTGAGATGGACAGCATCCTGATGAAGATCCACACCTCACTGCTGTCAGAGGTGAGCATGTCAAGGTGCCAGTATTTCCTGGAGGAAATGCAGCTTCTAAAGTGAACTCGGGGGGGAAAAAAAAAAGTGAACTCAGGTGACCTTGCGTGAGCTTCGTGCCCACCAGCACTCAGGCAACCTTCACCTACGGTAGCACATGCCGTGTGCTGGGCACTATACCCAGCGGCCCTGCCAAAGAGTGGCTTTTAGTATCTCCACCTGTTCATCCAGATAATTTCTCCTGAACACCTTCTCTGTCACTGTTCCTATACAGACAGTTGAGGAGCTTAGCCTCTAGCCAGGAGGGAAAACAGGGAGCATAATCAGTGAGTCAAAGGTATCCTGGACAGTAGTCGCTGCTATAGCAGAACATAGGGCAGGAAGAGTGTACATGTGAGAGAAAGGCCAAAATTTTAAGCTGCATGATCAGAGCAGTCTTTGAGGACATGTGAGTGGTGAGCAGAGGCTTGAAGGGGGTGGGAATGCCAGTAAGCCACGTATGAAGGTATGTTCCAGGCGAAGAAGCAGCACGGGCAATTCAGAGCCTATCAGGTCCATCCCAGGGGTAGTAGGAGCCACTGGCCAGAGCCCTAGGGGCAGAGGGCAGCTGTGTGTGACAGATAAGGAGACTGTCCTATGCTCTGTGACCTCCGTTTAATCCCATTTGTCTTACTTAAGACATTACTGTTGTTAGTTTTGGGGTTTTTTTGGCCCTGCGTGGCATCTTAGTTACCTGACCACGGATCATACCCAAGCCCCCTGCAGTGGAAGGGCAGAGTCCTAACCACTGGACTGCCAGAAAGTGAAAGTCGCTCAGTCATGTCCAACTCTTTGCGACCCCATGGACTATTCAGTCCACAGAATTCTCCAGGCCAGAATACTGGAGTGGGTAGCCTTTCCCTTCTCCAGGGGATCTTCCCAACCCAGGGATCGAACCCAGGTTTCCTGCATTGCAGGCAAATTCTTTACCAGCTGAGCCACCAGGGAAGCCCCTGGACTGCCAGTGAAGTCCCTATTTATGACATTACTTGATCTTGACCTTTTAATCTGACTGTAAGTTCATAGGTTAGAAAAAAAACTCATTTAGAAAGAGCTACTATTTACAAAGCAAAGCTGAAATCTGAAGTAGGTTTCTTAACAAGATCATGTGTTCTCCCTAGTCTGGGTACAATTGAAATGTTTCCCTTTGCCTCACAGGAGAGAGATACTCTGTTGCCCAGTCTGCTGGTTCTCTCTGGTGATCATGGCATGTCTGAAGCTGGAGGTCATGGAGCCTCTTCCATGGAGGAAGTAAACACTGCTCTGGTCTTAATTAGCTCTGCATTTGAAAGGAAACCTGGTGAGATTTAGATGTTTAACAGTTTAAACCTGTACTTTATTTCTTTGTTTTCTATACTTTGATTTTAATTTTAAAAACCATTTTTGGAAGCTGTGTACATTTGAAAAACCCTGAAAAATGAGAATGAAAATTAATGGGGCAAGGACCAGTCAGGATTTGGAATTTATGTTTCTTGTGTGGTATGAATGTCACTGCCTGATATCTAAACAATAAAAAGTGCCAGAGGCTTCGGGACATCTGAACTGCATGTATGAATTGAGAGAAACATAAGAAATTAAACTTAAGAAAAAGAATCTATTATTTGAGACGATCTTGAATAGATAGCAATGTCAGCTCGAGTCATAGGCCAGTCAAGAGTAGGACTATCTGAGAGCCTATCGTCAGCACTGAGACACACCTCAGCTGTCCAGCCCAGGCACACCGGGCCCCTCATTCAGCACAGGCCTGCACGAGACCCCTGCCACCTCCCTTTAGGACACGCAGGCCGTCAGCTTACAGCTGTTTGCACGCTGGACTCTCTGATACTTTTCAGTACCGTTGGCTCTGCTGACCCCTGGTCCTGGGACTATCCACCTGTTTGGGTCCCCTCCACCTCTCGCTCTGCTGTCCAGTCCTCTTGGCCGGCTCAACAACCTTGCCCTAGCCTTTTTTCTGGACTGCCTCAGTTTGATTCTGCATTTACTCCTGAGATGATCGCATGCTCTTCCATGGTTTTAAATGCCATGAATGGGCTCACACCTGTTGGATTTATCCTCCAGCTGTGCCTCTTTCTCAACCGCCAAACTGTCAGCCCCACTGCCTACTGACGTCCTCTTGGATCGCCCACAGGTAGAGCAAATGAGACAACGACACCTGCAGTCGGCCCTCCCTGTATCCCTGTCAACAGATGGTGCCATTCACACAGTTCTTCAGGTTGGAAACCTGGGCATCTCCCTGCTCCTCACCTGTGCCAGACTGTCCCAGGCTCCCATACATACCACCTTTCAGAAGCTGAACCTCGGATAAAGTGAAAACTCCACGTGAGGCTTCTTGCCTCCCTCACGGCCTTGTCTGGAGGCACATCCCCATTGCTCATCATATCCCGGCCTCTCCAACACGTCCTCCAGGTGTTAAGCTCTTCCTCACATGCCCTGACCCGTCCTCCTCAGCCCCTCAGCCTGCTCATACGCTCATCCTTGGTCTCACCTTTCCTATGGTCATCTCTCACACCCCTCTTCCACTCCACCATCGTCCTTATCATGGTTTATAACCACAGAATGAACTGTGTGATTCGTGTACATCTGTCTTCTCACTGGGTGCTAGAATGGGGCAGGGCCAGGTCTGTTTTATGCATCACTGTATGCCTTGGGCCTCAGCATTGCCTGGTGTTTAATGGGTACTGAAAATATTGAATGAATGAATCTTCTGCTTGAGCAGGGACTGGCTGGGGAAGAAGCTCCACCTGTTTCCTTTTGTCTTTTTACAGCACTGCCTCCTCTTAGATGTCTCACTCCAAAGGCATCAGGTATTGGGTCTTGTAACCTGAGCCTTTACTGAGTGCCCAGCTGGAGCCTGCCTTCCAGTGAGAGTGCACAGTACCCACCGGAGCACTGGCCTCCGACACATGCACACCCAGAGCAGGGTCCCGTGGGGCTCATCTGCCTCAGGGAGAGCCCCGGGCCGGATGCACCCTCTCCATCCGTCTGTCCACCCACCCCGCAGAGGACACTGAGCACCCGCAGTCAGCTGGGCGCTGTGCTGGCACTGCAGACAGGGAGCTTGTAGTCTGGAAGAGCAGGGACAGCTGGGCTGGCCTGTTGCCATTAATATTATAGGGACCTTAGGGTGATTTTTAACTTAACTGCTGATGTTTCATGGCTCAGGTGGGCATATAAGGATATCCTCCCTGGGAGGCCTGACACGTCTTTAGGAAGGGCCAGGGCGGCTGTGCCTAGGGACTGACTGCGTGGGCTGCTCACAGTAAGCTCTTCCTTGTTTTGTTGACTTATTTGTTTGCTTTGAGAGTAGTTATAGTCTGTGTTCTTATCAAGCTTATTTTTTGAGCCAGGACTCCACACCTGCCGTTCAGTTCATTCAGAGATGGTTAGCCATCGTTAGTGTCAATTTTGGGATATAGCATCACCTCTTTACTGGTCACCTCCACTTCCTCCAACCCAGTATCATCCCCATCCTCAGCCACCAGCAACCACTAATCTTCCTGTCTCTACAGACTTGCCTTTTCTGGACGTTCCATGCAAATAGAGCCATGTAATAAATGGTCTTATGTGACCGTGGTGCTGCAGAAGACTCTTGAGAGTCCCTTGGACTGCAAGAAGATCAGACCAGTCAATCTTAAAGGAAATCAACCCTCAATATTCATTGGAAGGACTGATGCTGAAGCTCCAATACTTTGGTCACCTGATGTGAAGAGCCAGCTAACTGGAAAAGACCCTGATGCTGGGAAAGATTGAGGGCAGGAGAAAGGTGCAACAGAGGATGAGATGGTTTGATGGCATCACCAATTCAATGGTCATGATCTTGGGCAAACTCCGGGAAATGGTGAGGGACAGGTAAGCCTGGTGTGCTGCAGTCCTTGGGGCCACAAAGAATCAGACACTACTTGGCAACTGAACAAAACAATAACAATAAATGGTCTTGTGTGACCAACTTCTTTTACTCGTGTAATGTTTTCAGGGTTCATTCATCCTGTAGCAGGTGTCAGGACTTGATTCCTTTCTGTTTTTTTTGCTGAGTAATATTCCATTGTATATGTGTTCTACATTTGTTTATCCATCCATCAATTGATAGATGTTTGGGTTGTTTTCACTTTGTGGAAACATTTCATTCCACTAAGAATGATTCTGAACAAGTTTTTGTGTGGACATATATTTTCTTACCGTGTCATTTCTTTCTCCACTAGAACTTTGCTTCTACTCACCTCTGCTCTGCTGTTTGTCAGATACATGCCATTTCTATATGTTGTAGGCTGACAATATATATATGTGGTTTGATACATACATACCTATAGTTCTATATAATTGTTTTGGAATTTAAGAGAAAAATACATTTTATGCTATCTTTTATAACTATATAGTTACCTTTAAAGTGGATCCAGATTACCGTCTGGAGTCACTAGCTTTCAGTGTGAAGAACTTCCTTTAGTATTTCTTGTAAGGCAGGTTTAAATGTTGTTCAGTCGCTAAATTACCTCCCACTCTTTGTGACCCCATAGACTGCAGTACGGAGAAGGAAATGGCAACCCCCTCCAGTACTCTTGCCTGGAAAATCCCATGGATGGAGGAGCCTGGTAGGCTACAGTCCATGGGGTCGCGATGAGTCGGACACAACTGAGCATCTTCACTTTCACTTTTCACTTTCATGCATTGGAGAAAGAAATGGCAACCCACTCCAGTATTCTTGCCTTGAGAATCCCAGGGACAGAGGAGCCTGGTAGGCTGCCGTCTACGGGGTCACACAGAGTCGGACACAACTGAAGCGACTTAGCAGCAGCAGCAGACTGCAGTACACCAGGCTTCCCTGCTGTTCAGAATCTCCCCAAGTTTGCTCAAACTCATGTCCATTGATTCAGTGATGCCATGCAACCATCTCATCCTCTGCTGCCCTCTTTTCCTTTTGCCTTCAATCTTTCCAAACATCAGGGCCTTTTCTGATAAGTTGGCTTTTTGCATCAGGTGGCCAAAGTGTTGGAGCTTCAGCATCAGTCCTTCCAATGAATGTTCAGGGCTGGTTTCTTTTAGGATTGACTGATTTGATCTCGTTACAGTCCAAGGAACTCTCAAGGGTCATCTCCAGCACCACAGTTCGAAAGCATCAATTCTTTGGCACTCAGCCTTTATGGTTCACCTCTCACATACATACATGACTACTGGAAAAATTGTAGGTTTGACTATGTGGATCTTTGTAGGCAAAGTGATGTCTTTGTTTTTTAATACACTGTCTAGGTTTGTCATAGCTTTCCTTTTTAATTTCATGGCTGCAGTCACCATCCACAGTGATTTTAGAGCCCAAGAAAATAAAGTCCACTTTTTCCTCGTTTATTTACCATGAAGTGATGGGACCATATGCCATGATCTTAGCTTTTTGAGTCCTGAGTTTGTTAATAATGAATTGTCTTTTTTGCTTTTTTAGTCTTGGGATGTCTTCATTTCCCCTTGATTTTTTGAAAGGTAGTTTTGCTAGATTCTGGTTCTTTCAGCTCTTTGCACATGCTGTCCTGCTGCCTTCTGGCTTCTGTGGTTCCGATGAGAAATCAACCATTAATCTAATTAGTTTCGCTTCACTCCTTGTAGTTTGTATCTGTACAGCTTGGAGTTCATTGAGCTTATTGGATGTGAAATTAATGTTTCTCATCAAATTTGGAAGATTTTCCATTTCTCAGATTGTATAATTGTTTATTGTATAATTGTATAGTTTTTATCAATCTGTCTTTCCTGATTCTTCTGCCAGTTGAAAATCTGCTATTGAGCCTTCATAGTAAATTTTTCATTTCAGTTATACTTCTCACCTTCAGAGTTTCCATCTAACCCCTAACCCTTTATTGATAATCTCTGAAGGATGGGACCCTGTCATCCTACCTGCCTTTACTACCTTCCTAGGCAAGGAAACCTGCCTAGTTTCCTTTAGTTCTTTGACCATATTTACAATGACTGCTTGGAAGACTTTGTCTATTAACTCCGACACATGGACCCTTCCCAAGACGCTTGTGCAGCCTGCTTTTTTTTTCTCTCTCTCTTTCAGCTATACTTTCCTGTTTCTTTGCATAATTGCATGTAGTTTTTGATGAAAACCGAACATTAAATACTATATTGCAGTAACTCTAGCCCTCCTCACAGGGCCTGTTGTCATTATTTTATTTTTGTTGTTCAGTCACTCAGTCGTGTCTGAGTCTTTGTGACCCCATGGACTGCAGCATGCCAGGCTTCCCTGTCCTTCACCATCTTCCGGAGCTTGCTCAAACTCGTGTCCGTTGAGTCGATGATGCCATACAACCATCTCGTTCTCTGTCATCCCTTTCACCTCCTGCCTTCAATCTCTCAACTTCAGGGTCTTTTCTAATGAGTCAGCTCTTTGCATTAGGTGGCCAAAGTATTGGAGCTTCACCTTTGGTATCAGTCCTTCCAATGAATATTCAGGGCTGACTTCCTTTAGGATTGACTGGTTTGATCTCCTTGTAGTCCAAGGGGCTTTCAAGAGTGTTCTCCGACACCATAATTCAAAAGCATCAATTCTTTGGTGCTCAGCTTTCTTTATAGTCCAGCTCTCACATCCATACATGACTACTGGAAAAACCATAGCTTTGACTAGACGGACCTTTTTCAGCATAGTAATGTGTCTGCTTTTTAATATGCTGTCTAGGTTTGTCATAGCTTTTCTTCCAAGGAGCAAGCATCTTTTAATTTCGTGGCTGCAGTTACCATCTGGGGTGATTTTGGAGCCCCAAAAAATAAAGTCTTTCACTGTTTCCATTGTTTCCCTATCTGTTTGTCATGAAGTGATGGGACCAGATGCCATGATCTTAGTTTTTTGAATGGTGAGTTTTAAGCCAGCTTTTTCACTCTTCTCTTTCACCTTCATCAAGAGGTTCTTAGGGCTTGCCTGGTGGCTCAGAGGTTAAAGTGTCTGCCTGCAATGCGGGAGACCCAGGTTCCATCCCTGGGTCGGGAAGATCCCCTGGAGAAGGAAATGGCAACCCACTCCAGTATTCTCGCCTGAAGAATCCCATGGACGGAGGAGCCTGGTAGGCTACAGTCCACGGGGTCACCAAGAGTCGGACACGACTGAGTGACTTCACTTTCAGTTTCTGCTGTAAGGGTAGTGTCATCTGCATATCTGAGATTATTGACATTTCCCCCGACAATCTTGATTCCAGCTTGTACTTAATCGGCCCAGCATATAAGTTAAATAAGCAAGGTGATAATATACAGCCTTGATGTACTCCTTTCCCAATTTGGAACCAGTCTGCTGTTCCATGTCTGGTTTCTTAGGAGGCAGGTAAGGTGGTCTGGTATTCTCATCTTTTTAAGAATTTTCCACAGTTTGTTGTGATGCACACAGTCAAGGACTTTGGCATAATCAACAAAGCAGATTTTTTTTTCTGGAATTCTCTTGCTTTTTCTATGATCCAGCAGATGTTGGCAATTTGATCTGTGGTTCCTCTGCCTTTTCTAAATCCAGCTTGAACATCTGGAAGTTCTTGGTTCACGTACTGTTGAAGCCTAGCTTGGTTGATTTATTGAGTACTTTGACTAGACCTCTCCAGTGAAGCCTTGACCCCCACATATGAGATCTCTGCCGTCATCCCTGTGAGGGCACTGTGGCCTGGGAATTGGCAGAGCCGGCAGAGCTCAATGATGGTCACTTGCCGTGGTGGCTCTGAAATGTTGCCTCTCTTGCTGTCAGACCCACCCAGCTGTTGGCTCCACTCATTTCAGGCTAACCGCACCTTCAGTTTTGACAGTTGATAATCAGTGTTCTCCGTAGTCCAGTCTCATCACATTTGGGCCACTTTGCAGGAGTCTTTCCCAAGGCCAGTCGTTAAGGTTGTTCTGATACCAGGGGAGCCCTTGTTTCAGCTTATACACTTGGAACTGACCTGTGGTTCAGCTTGTGGCTCTCAGGAAGCTGCCAGCTTCCTCTTAGTTATTTACCTCCAAAACCTCCATAGTTTTCAAGAGCACCCTTAGGCTTGAATTGCTCACATTCTTCTTAAAATAGTTTCAGTTGTTGTTGATGTGTCTCTAGGTCTCCTTTAACTTACAAGTCTCCATCCCCATCCTGTTTTATCGTGATTATTTGTTGAAGAATTTGGTTAGTTGTCCTGTGGAGTCTCTTTCTGCATTGTCTGTTAACATGTCCTCTGTTCATCTGGTAAATTCCGTCTGACCTAGAGGCATGAGTAGATTCAGACCCTGGGGCTCCAAAATCACCCCAGATGGTAACTGCAGCCACGAAATTAAAAACCTGGTTTAGGCCAGGTTGTGGTTAGTAGGAAGCACACAGGGTGATTTGTTTTAACATTACTTGTAGAAGGTCAGATTTAAAAATGACTACCATCACACATGTCCTAGAGCCTGTCACCTAAACTGTTTTCTTTTTTCTAGGTGATGTCAGACATCCAACGCACGTTCAACAGACTGATTTGGCTGCAACACTCTCAATAGGACTGGGTCTGCCAATTCCGAAGAGCAATATTGGCAGTCTTATGTTCCCAGTTGTAGAAGGAAGACCAATGCGGGAACAGCTGAGGTTTTTACATTTAAATACAGTACAGCTTAGCAAGTTGTTGCAGGAGAATGTCCCATCATATGAAAAAGGTAAGCCAGTTAGCAGCTGCTAACATGTCCGTCATGCTGTATGCTTCCATTGCACCAGGTGTCTTCCTGATGTTCCCATGATGGGCACTGCAGTGGTCCTTGTGCATTCCTTTTTATTAGTCAGTTCTTCGCATCAGGTGGCCAAAGTATTGGAGCTTCAGCTTCAGCATCATTCCTTCCAGTGAATATTCAGGACTGATTTCCTTTAAGATTGACTGGTTTGATCTCCTTGCAGTCCAAGGGACTCTCAAGAGTCTTCTCCAACACCACAGTTCAAAAGCATCAGTTCTTCAGCGCTCAGCATTCTTTATGGTTCAACCCTGTCATTCATACATGACTACTGGAAAAATAATAGCTTTGACTAGACAGACCTTTGTTGGCAAAGTTATGTCTCTGCTTTTTAATATTCTGTCTCGGTTGGTCATAGATTTTCTTCCAAGGAGCAAGGGGCAAAATCGCATTTAGAATCAAACCCTGTATCTGCCAGAGGTGCTTGGAGGGCTCAAAGAAAACCTTGTATGCACCAGGACCAAGAGGCCCCACAGAGACTGAGCCAGACCTGCTTTTGAGTGTTGGAACGTCTCCTATGGAGGCGTGGATCAGCAGTGGCCTGCCACAGGGGCAGGGGCTCTGACCACAGCAGACGTGGGTCATGCAGCATGTGGCCTAAGCCCTGTCGGAGTAGGTTGCCATTGGCCCCACTATAGAGCTACTGAGCAGACGACCCACAAGCTGCAGAACAATTATACCAAAGAAATTCTCGCACTGTTAAGAAAATTCTAGGACCTACAACAGATTTCCCAACCTGGGGATCTGGCAAAGGGACTGAGAACCCCCAGGGAGTTTGACTTTGGAGGGCAGTGCAGTTTGATTACAGAACTTACACAGGACTGGGGAAGCAAACTCTTGGAGGGCACAGACAAAACCTTGTGTACACCAGGAACCAGGACAAAGAAACAGTGTCCTCACAAGAGACTGAGCCAGACTTAGCTGTGAGTGTTCAGGAGTCTCCACTGGAGGCC
Source organism: Cervus canadensis (assembly GCF_019320065.1). NCBI lineage: Eukaryota > Metazoa > Chordata > Mammalia > Artiodactyla > Cervidae > Cervus > Cervus canadensis. The sequence goes on from NC_057389.1 coordinate 119,456, forward strand.
TGGTCTGCTGCAGGGTCAGGGGCACTGAATACAACAGTGGTGCACAAATCCTTTTGAAGAAGGTCTTCATTATCTTCATTCAGTCAGTTCAGTTCAGTCGCTCAGTCGTGTCTGACTCTTTGCAACCCCATGGACTGCAGCATGCCAGGCCTCCCTGTCCATCACCAACTCCCAGAGTTTACTCAAACTCATGTCCGTGATGCCATCCAACCATCTCATCCTCTGTCGTCCGCTTCTCCTCTCGCCTTCAATCTTTCCCAGCATCACAGTCTTTTCAAATGAGTCAGCTCATCTGGTGGCCAAAGTGTTGGAGTTTCAGCTTCAGCATCAGTCCTTCCAATGAACATTCAGGACTGACCTTCTTTAGGATGGATTGGTTGGATCTCCTTGCTGTCCAAGGGACTCTCAAGAGTCTTCTCCAACACCACAGTTCAAAAGCATCAATTCTTTGGCGCTCAGCTTTCTTTATAATCCAACTCTCACATCCATACATGACTACTGGAAAAACCATAGCCTTGACTAGATGGACCTTTGTTGGCAAAGTAATGTCTCTGCTTTTTAATATGCTGTCTAGATTGGTCATAACTTTTCTTCCAAGAAGTAAGCATCTTTTTATTTCATGGCTGCAGTCACCATCTGCAGTGATTTTGGAGCCCAAAATAATAAAGTCTGCCAATCTTCGTTACCCCTACCATAGTTTGGCCTCAGGCCAAACAACAGGGAGGGAACACAGCCATCACAGAAAATTGGATTAAAGATTTACCGAGCATGGCCCCGCCCATCAGAACAAGACCCAGTTTTCCCCCAAAGTCAGTGTCTCCTGTCAGGAAGCTTCCATAAGCCTCTTATCCTTATCCATCAGAGGGCAGACAATGAAAACCACAATCACAGAAAACTAACCAAACATTGTTTTGCCATGACAAAGGTCCATCTACTCAAAGCTATGGTTTTTCCGGTGGTCATGTATGGATGTGAGAGTTGGACTATAAAGAACGCTGAGTGCCAAAGAATTGATGCTTTTGAACTGTGGTGTTGGAGAAGACTCTTCAGAGTCCCTTGGACTACAAGGAGATCCATCCAGTCCATTGTAAAGGAAATCAGTCCTGAATATTCATTAGGACGACTGATGCTGAAGCTGAAGCTCCAATACTTTGGCCACCTGATGCGAAGAACTGACTCATTGGAAAAGACTCTGATGCTGGGAAAGATTGAAGGCAGGAGGAGAAGGGGATGACAGAGGATGAGACGGATGGATGGCATCACAGACTCGATGGACATGAGTTTGAGCAAGCTCCAGGAGTTGGTGATGTACAGGGAGGCCTGGCATGCTGCCGCCCATGGGGTCGCAAAGAGTCTGACACAACTGAGCGACTGAACTGAACCAAACTGATCACATGGACCACAGCCTTGTCTAACTCAATAAAACTATGAGCCACGCCGTGTAGGCCACCCAAAACAGATTGGTCATAGTGGAGAGTTCTGACAGATGTGGTCCACTGGAGAACAGAATGTCAAACCACTTCAGTATTCTTGCCTTGAGAACCCCACGAACAGTATGAAAAAGTAATAAATTTATTTATTTAGCAAATGCTGAATTTTCTCACTATGTTTCTCTTCAGGCAGAGGCTATTGAGAGCACTAGAGGCACAGCAGGAGGAGAGCTCTGCCATCATGGAGCTTCTCATCCAGAGGGGGAAAGAGAGAAAGATGGCCATGGGTGCCAGGTGGTGATGGGCGCCTTAGGAAAATGCTGAACCAGGGAAGGATGGGCATGCAGGTGGGTGAGGGCCGTGGGGCAAGTGGCCGTGGGGCATTGTGGCCAGGCAGGGTCCTGTGGTGAGGATATGCCCACACAGTCAAGGAGTGACCAGGGGCCATCATGACTGGAGCACTGTGAACCGAGGGGAGCCAAAAGGAGAAGAGGGCTGAGGGCCTTCTAGGCGTTCAAGTGGCTCTCACTTCCATTCTCAGTAAGTGGAGAGCTCCTGCAGGGTGTCATGCAGAGCCTGAAATCTTCCACTTGCGTTTTCAGAGGCTGTCTCAGGCGCCCATGAGGAGGGCTCTGTGCTGCGCTGTAGGGGACTGGTGTGGTGCTTCAGTGCAGGCGGAGGGTGAGGGTCCAGGCAGTGGAGTCCAGGACAGAGGGTTGCTTCTGGATCTGTTTTGAAGGTAGTGCAAAGAGGACGAGCCAGTGGCATAAAAAGCAACTTCGGTTTTCAGCTGAACACTGTAAGGAAGCAGTGACCATCACTGAAGTGGGCAAGGCTGTGGAAAGAGAGAGTTTGTAAGGCAGGGCGCTTGTGTGTGTGCTAGAGGGCCAGGATGGGACTGGTGTTGACAAAGCCAAGTAAAGAAAGAACTTCAAGAAGGAGGGAGTGAGTGGATGTGTTGAATAGGGTTCAAGGTAAAATAAAGTGAGGAACTGAGAATTCCCCGGCACTCCAGTGGTTAGGACCCATCACTTCCACTGCAGGGGCACAGGTTGAATCCCTTATTGGTGAACTAAGATCCTGCAAGCCGCAGGGCGTGGCCAAAAATAAAATGAGGAATTAAGAACTCACCATTTCTCTGGCAGGTGAGATCTCAGCAGCTTTGCTGACAGAGGGAGTCACATGCCTGGCTGGCGTGGGTGCAGCAGGTGCAGCGGGTCTAACGGGAACAGGAAGACGGGCTGTCGTCTGAGCTGAATGGGGGCCAAGAAGGGGTTGTTCTTGTTTTTGAGCTGGGAGGAAGAACAAGGTATTTGTAGCTTGGTAGGGATGACACCGACTGGATGGACATGAGTTTGCTCAAGCTCCGGGAGTTGGTGATGGACAGGGAGGCCTGGTGCTGCAGTCCATGGGGTTGCAAAGAGTCGGACACGACTGAGTGACTGACCTGAACTGAGGGAGGACACAGAACTGGAGGGTCATGGCTTTAGAGAGCTCATTCTGGCCCATCCAGGTCTGTCAAGGCTGATGTTTAACGCTGGGGCTGGGCTTGTTTGGATGCCGAGAAGGTCACTTCCCGGTTTGAGGCAACATTCAATGGAATGTGGGCGTGCTTTCCTACTTGAAGTAGTGGGGCACTGCCAAGTGGAGTGAGTGCCATGAGTTTGTGCTGAGATATAACCTGACCTTGCGTTGGTTGTGGAAGACACACCCTGCCGGCAGGGAGTGGTTGGGAACCAGGTATCCTGAATGGCAAGAGGGCTTGGGGAGCATCAGCTCTTAGATCGTGAGGCCTCCCTGTGGGTAGCTGTGTCAGAGACGAGGCCAGGCTGCATGCTTGTTTCAGTCTGGGCCAGAAACAGATAACTTGCAAATCAGTTGTTGCTGATACCATGTGTCCCTTCTCGTATGCCAAGAACTAATAAAGAGGAAACCAAAAACAGGATGGCAGGGTTGAGAGAACTGAGCGCTGCAGTGGATGTGGCCATAATGAGCCTGTGAGATGAACTGAGGCCAGTCCCCAGAGTGAGAGGGCACCCCAGGGCCTCACACCTTCAGGATGCCCGTTGTCTGCACCATCAGTGACAGTGTTTCCTGAAACAGAGCTGGGCACGTGTCTGACAGTGAGACAGGTCTCGAGGCCTGCTGCGATGTCCAGCCAAGTCTGAAGCAGCGCACTCACCTGACCGTCATTCGGCCGTAGTGGGGGCTTTGCTCGCCTCAGGACCTTTGCATGTGTTCTTCCTGTGGATGCTGCTCTCCCTGCTCCCCTGGGTAGCTCCTGGGCATCCTTCATGTTTTCACTTCACTGTCAGACCGCCCTTGTTCCCCACGCTTAACCTCAGTCTTATGTCAGTTCCCTTTGTGTTACCAGGGTCTCTCGCTATTCCCTCTACTTTCCCACCACAGCATTTCTCACTGTGTGTGGTTTTGCACATGTGTGACAACCCTGCTGGACCACAGGCCCACAGTGGCAGGACCTGAACCTGATGCACCTAGCATGTAGTCAGTGTTCAGTTTTTGTTTGGGTGCGTGCCTAGGTCCCCCATTTCTCTGTGACTCCAGGCAGTGGGGTCCCGACACAGACGCACCCATGTCTGTGACTTCGGGGTAGTAGAGGGTAGCAAGTAAGGGAGACAGCTTGGATCCAGACTTACCCCAGCTGTCACTGCCAGCCCATGAGCTGGTGTCTGAGTCGCCTCTTCTCTGAAATGGGCATGTAGTCATCCCAGTCCCACTGGTCCTAGGGAGAGGACTGAGTGGGCTTGGGGTCATGCCTGCCCCCAGCACTTGGTGCAGGTCCCCTGGCTCCAGTGGCAGTGGTGGGGCTGCGGACATCTGAGCCCACATTCGGGTTGTGCAGCGAGGATGCCAGCCTGTGACTGGGGAAGGCTGGAGTGGGCAAGCTGCTGTTAGTTTGGGCCAAGGCCCCTGAAAGGCATGGCCCAGACCACCTTGAAACAGCTCTGCTTTAAGTTGGAGCCTCAGAAAGGAAGTTCTTGCTCTGCTAGCCAGTCGAGTCACGACTGAGTCTGGTTCAGCCCTGAAAGGAAGCAGGCAGCCCCTGGACCTTAGGCAGCCTGCCACCACCGTCCCAGGGGAGCCCACCACAGCCAGGGCTGGGCCCCACTGACGAGCCGTTTCACCACCCTGACTTTGCTTCAGCCATGGATCATCTAGCAGGTGGGGCACGTCAGCCTTGTGGCAGGAGGGGCTGGGAGACTTCCATCCCTTCCCAGAGAGGGTCTGTGAAGAAGGAAAGCAAGTAAAAGGGCCACTGACAGTGAAAAGCAGGGGGGCCCGCTGGCCTTGGGGAAAGGGCCACAGTGGTGCAGGCGTCAGGCACTTCCTGCCCCGTCCTCACACAGAGGCTGAGGGTTGGGGGGATTCTGTAGAACTGAGGGCCTCTTAGTGCTCTGCTTTTATGGGCTGTTACACTCTTGCACCTTGAGGAAGAGGAGAGGAGAGGGAGGAGGCCGAGAAGAAGGGCCTTGTGTCCATGCGAGCGGGGCAGTGGGAGGGAGGACAGGGCGGGCACAGGCCGGCGTCACCGTGGTCGGGGTTTTCCTGAGGGGCAGCCACCCCTCCCGGGAGTTCGTCTTGATGAGCGTCAGGCTCTGCCGCGTGCTATCAGTAACAGGACTCGCAGGTTACACGTGTGTGTGCGTGTCAGTGATTTGTGTGTGTGGCCTTTCCTTCTTAGAGCCTGGATTTGAGCAGTTTAAAGTGTCGGAAAGATCGCACGGGAACTGGATCAGATTGTACTTGGAGGAGAATAACTCAGAAGTCCTTTTCAACCTGGGAGCCAGGGTTCGCAGGCAGTACTTGGACGCACTGAGGACACTGAGGCTGTCGCTGAGCAAACGAGCGGCCCAGTACGACATCTACTCCATGGCGGCGGGGACCGTCATGGTCCTGGAGGTACGGGTCCCCGGGCAGGGTCGCTGAGCGGACAGCGTCGCCCGCGTCTGGTAGTTAAAGGACGTGGAGATTGGGTGTTCCTGAACGGGGACGGGAGCGCGCCCCGTCTCTGCGGTCGTGGACACCGCCGCTCCTCTTCCAGGTCCTCGCCCTGCTCCTGCTCAGTGTCCCGCAGGCGCTGGGCAGCAGGGCTGAGCTGGACGTGCCCCTGCTGTCGCCCGTGTGCTCGCTGCTCTTCTACCTGCTGCTCCTGGCCCTCGCGGCGCTGCACGTCGCCGTGTGCACGGCGGCCGACAGCCCGTGCTACCTCTGCAGCCTCCCGTGGCCGGCTGCGGGCGGCGTGATGGCGCTGACGGCCGCCCTGCTCTGTGCGGTCGTGTCTGCTCTCACCAGGACTTTTGCCGGCGGAAAGTGTCTGAGTCAGGTAGGACTGGCTTTCCAGATGGGCTGCTCTTGTTGCCCCACTGATGAGATGTGGGTTAAACCCCAGGTGTGTAGTAGGCACGGTGCTGGTGGGAGCTGAGGAAAGGGCCCACGCTTCGTGGGAGCTGACGGGACACACTCACAGCGGCGAGTCTCCCAGGCCCCTGAGCATCCCAGCTTCACACACTCACCTGTATTGTCAGGCCTCATGCCTTCTTTCTCAGTTGGAGAGACGGGGTCCCTGGGACTGTGACCAGGGGCCTCTCTAGAGTGGCTGCACAGAGGAGCAAGCGGCTGACTGACGGAGATCGAGAAGAAACTCAGACCTCATCCTCATTCTGCCTCGGAAAGTGCAGTTTCCTGTTCTAGACTTTCTTGCAGCCTTTGGCCTCTGACACCTTCTTTCATCAGCTGGTTGTGGTGGCGGGGTGGTGAGAGAGACACAGGCAGTCCTGGTTGGTTCACAGTGCCCAGGGCCCGAGGGACCCAGGGCAATGACTACAGGCCCCAGAGGGCAGCTTCTGGTCATGGGGCTGCAGATACCCACCCCTCCTCATGGGCCGGTGGCTGAGAGAACACGTATGTTGTCATTTCCCACACATTTCCCTACCTGCTCCAGCGTGGGGTTCCCCAGAGGAGTTAATTCTCCAGGGCTTGACTAGGTTCACCATGTCACCATCATGTACTAGGTGCACACAGTTAATAGAATGAATACCAACTAGCATTAATTGATAGCCATTGAGTCCTCATCTTAACTTAAAATGCTTTACATTAGTGTATTTAAGGGCTAGTACTGTGATACCCTACCTTTGTAATGGAAACTCTGGATTTCCGACAAGTTCATGGAGAAGCTAGATGTCTGGTTTGGTGGAGTATGCCCTTGGGGTTCTTGGTCTCGAGTGGTGGGCCATGGCTGTGAGAGGCAAGGACGGGATGTGAAGGACGGGCTCAGAGCTCTGGCACTGCCGAGAAGTGGGGTCCAGACGTCCTCAGTCTCCTTGTCCCTTAGCTGCAGGCTTGCCGTCCAGGGCAGGGTCACCCTGCTGTCCCCACGTCCTCTGGTTTACCCAGGGAGATGGGGTGAAGTGGGTGCTGGGCGTGAGGAGCAGCAGGTTATCATCTGTGAGTGAGCACTGTACGCTCGTGCAGCAAGAAGGTGGACTGATGAGATTCCTCCTTACAAAACTCATTTTCCTTTTCACAGAATCCACCTCAGTCCACCTCAAGGTGGTCAGAGTTAGATCTTCTCAGCTTCTTGGGAACCGTGGGCCATGTGTTGAGTCTGGGCGCAAGCAGCTTCATCGAAGAGGAGCACCAGACCTGGTATTTCCTCATCAACACGCTGTGTTTAGCTCTGTGCCACCAGATCTACAGAAACTGCTTTCTGGGAGACGACTGTGCCCCTCAGCATTGCCCACACATGGGAGAGGAGTTTGACGGGGTCACGGTGGCCCTGCAGGGCAAGCGTGCTGGCCGTGAGGGGTGGGAGCTCAGCCGAGCGCCCGCGGACCCCTCCTCCCTGGAAGCCCTCAGAGGCCCTGAGCGGTGGATGGTGCTGGCGAGCCCCTGGCTGGTCCTGGCCTGCTGCCGGCTGCTGCGGTCCCTGAACCAGACCGGTGTGCAGTGGGCCCACCGGCCCGACCTGGGGCACTGGCTCGCCAGGTGAGGGCGTGAGCTGCGGCCTTGGGCCAGATGCTGCAAAGGCCTGCTTTTCCTACTCAGGATAGAAGACTAACCCATGAATTGAACTGAAAGGTGACTTTATTTGAGGTTAGCCTGGTAGTTTGGTTTTTCATTGCCGAATCACTGTAAGTGTTCCTGTTTGAAAACCAGTGAGTTTTATAATGATCACTGCAGCAGGATGTACTTCGTCACTCGCTGCCCTGTCCCCCACGGTGCGGGCTGGGACGACAGGCTGAGCGGGAGCCCTGTGCCCCCGCCCCTCTCTGTCCCCCTGCCTCCCCCACCCCCCACCCCCAGAGGGGCAGCTGCATTGGCTGGAGCCTGGAGGCGTGTCTTCAGCTGCTTCTGAGGCCTCTCACGGGTGGCTGGGTAACCCAGTGGAAAGTATAGCAGGTACAGAGGGCTGAAGTGAAGAGAAGAAGCTAGGACAGAAAAGACCAAGATTTGGCTGTATCGTAAATTTTACTGTCGACGAAGTCTTAGGAAACAACTCAAGTAAGAGCACAGCAAAATGAAAAAACATTCCCAGGAGAGACCAGCAGAGGTCACAGCAAAGGTCACTGTCGTGTCACTGGGGAGAGCTTGAGAACTGTTGGCAGAACGCAAGACTCACAACTATGGTAGACACGCTCCTCAGGGAGGGAGTCCCAGAGGAAAGATCAGGGAAAGGCATGCTCCTGGCTGGTGATTTGGCAGCGTCAAATCACAAAGTGCAGTTTTATCCCTGGTGAGGATTTGGCGAGCACCAGAGCACCCTGGGACCACACACTGGCACAGTCCTTTTGGATAAGTCCTTCTGGAACTCTACACCAAAGGCTGTAAGATTATTTATTCCTCTGGCCAAATAATTCTTATGGTAAATTTCTCCCCAGTGATAACAGTACTAGCAAATCTTTGGCAACCACGGTAACCACAGGTAGCATTTTTCAGGTACCTGCTGTGTGCCCACTCATTCCATTTTCACAGCAGCCTTGAAAAGAGCGTACTGGCCTGTCCCTACTTGGGGTGTGAAAGCAGAGGGGAGCTGAGGCGTGGCGGGCAGAGCCAGAGCTTGTGAGGGTGAGAGCGCCAAGGCAGCACAATGACCTTCTAATTTTCCTGGGACATTGCAGCACTGCGGGAGGACTTGGTGGTTTCCATCCCCAGATGCACCAACAGGCGTGCGTGCAAAGGCACACCCACCACCCCTGCCCCCTCTCCAGGGTGTGGCTGTGCCCACTCCTCAGTCTGGACCCTCCCCCAGCACACTGGCCCCCTGCACCTTTCCATCGGGGCATGACTCTCCCAGTCCGTTTGTGAGGAGGCTGCAGTTTCAGTGATTCCTCCTCCAGGACAAAGCCTTCAGGAGGCACCCAGAGACACCCAAAATTGCCGCCTCTATGCTGTGCTTTCCATTTGTGACAATGATCCAGGATCTGCATAAAGTGCAGCTTGCAGAGCAGCAGTGGAGGCCCCAGTGTAACCCTGTCACCATCCCCAGGACCCACGCCCTGACACTGGCCTCCTGTCCCTGCATCTTTCCTAGTAGTTTTTCCGTGTGGTTTGTATGCATCTTGACTCATCCACTTCACAGGTATTGTTTGGGCTTCATGACCATGAGCTGCAGTGAACAAAACAGGAAAGCCCTGCCGCCCAGGACAGCTCACCTAGGTAGCAGGGGGCATGGGCAAAGGCCAGGCAGAGAGACAGCTGCGACAGCCATGTGCCCAGCCTCTCTGCTGGGGTACCTGCAAGGGGGCAGACACTCCCGAGTGATTGCCTCTGCACTGACAAGTGAATGGAAGAGGATGGTGCCAGGACATGTCCTCCTGTGAGCGGGTGCGCGTTGGTAACCACACCGTTTGCCCAGACCCTCCTCACCTGTGGTTGGGGAAAGCGAGGCAGCCCCAGAAAGGAGAGCCAGCAGTGTTGCCCTGACCCATGCAGAGCCGATGGTGGGGACCAGTTGTGAATGAGCAATGAGAGTTTGGGTTAACAGCCCTTTATTTGTTCCATTCTTAGAAAGCCACGTATGTAGACCCATAACGTCACTAGTTGTCCTTGATAGTAACTTCTGGCACCTTACATTTCATCCCAGCTCTGATCATAAGGCTGAACTCTCCGGGAGGAACATTTGTAGGCTTTAGGCTAGGATTATTGTCTGGCAATGGACCTGGTAATTTGAATTTGCCAGGCAGAACAATACAGAGGATGTAAGACTATGAGCAATTATTAGGGCTGTGGCTCCTATAGAACTTCAAGGTGTTCGGGTAAGGATAGCAAAGTGCTATGTGGCTGACAGAAGAGTATGCAGTGAGTGATTTTAGGTCTGTCTGGCATAAGCACATTGAGCTGGTTATAATTATGCCTCATAAGGACAATAGAATGAGTGGATACCCTATGAAGTCTGTTAGTGGGTTTCAAATTATTGTAATTTGTAATTCGTAGTATACCATAGCATCCAAAGTTTAGTAGTGCTGGCAGCATAGCCAGAATTATGAAGCCTGCAATAGGGGCCTCTTCATGTGCTTTAGGTAGTCAAAGGTGGAGGCCATAAGATGGTGTTTTTACTATAAAGGCAACTATGCATACTAACCCTATGAAACCGTTGGATCAAGAGTTGGATACTGATTGGGCTCAGCGTTAGAATATTTTAAGGTCCTACTGTATTTTGAATGTTGGCAAGTATTCCTAAGAGGGGGAGAGAGCTTACTAGGGTATAAAATAAATAGAGACCTGCATTAACATGTTCTGCTTGATTTCCTCTTTGGGTAATGATAATGAGTGTTGAAACTAGTGTTGCTCCAAATAGAATATATAAAAGAACTAATTTTATGGCAGTAAATGTTATAATTAAAGTAATTATAGTATGACTAGCAGTGATAATATTTTTTTTTTCTGGTAGAGATTCTTTTAATACTTGGTGCTGACTATTAGTATAAGGGGTCATAATCATGTAGTTAAAATCAGTGGTGGTGTCCATAGGGAGTGGGAGAAAACTAGTGAGAAATTGAAGCTGTTATCATTGATTAAGGAGGAGTATGCTTGTGAGTCTAATTAGTAGGCTATGTGTGGTGGTGTTAATTCAGATTAACCTGGTGATCAGTTTAGTGGTATTGTTGCTGACCAAAATCTTGGCCTTCTCTGCCCGCTGAGCTGAATAAAAGAACATGGACACTGAGTCTAGAGGAAATATAAAGCTGGCTCCAATTCTCAGCTGGCAGAGAGAACCCAGCAGGCTCATGCCTCAAGACCTGTGCCTGCCCCCCTTGAGGGGTCTAGGGGCTCATAGAAGGAAGGGCTCACAGTCAGGAGGCAGTATGATAAACAAAGGGGATAGGGCTTTGATTTCTTCCTCTTGCATTTATTCACAGTCTCATCAGTTCAGTTCAGTTGCTCAGTCATGTCTGACTGATGATGGGAAAGACTGAAGGTGGGAGGAGAAGGGGACGACAGAGGATGAGTTGGCTGGATGGCCTCACCGACTCAATGGACATGGGTTTGAGTAAACTCCGGGAGTTGGTGATGGACAGGGAGGCCTGGTGTGCTGCAGTCCATGGGGTCGCGAAGAGTCAGACATGACTGAGCCACTGAACTGAACTGAAACCACTCCAGTAGATTGTTCCAAGTGTGTAGCCCAGAGCGTTCTGCCTGAGGGAGTTGAGATCACACAGGTAAAACGTGTAACAGCTCACAGGGTGCTCAGGACTGTGGAACTGACAGCCCTTCCTGGGTAGCCACGACCCTGAGCAGTGATGAGAGCCTCGCCCCCTCCTGGTCCCAGGGGGAAGGATGCTGATCGGCCTGCTGGCCGGTCTAAGCCACTGCTGGGAGATCCCTGCCTGCCCTGACCACTGGAGCGGCCCAGGGGAGCCACCCTCTCGGGCCCGACCAAGCCCCTGCCCCAGACCCATGGGGAGAGTCCTTCCGGCCGTCGTGACGGTAATCTTTGGTGGAAATCAGCAGAAAGGGAGTGAGGGCAGCTGGGACCTTCCTTCACCGAGGACATGGCATCGCCAGGTACACTGAGGTTACCCAGGTGGCAGGGAGGCCGTTTCAGATGGTGGTACATGGTGAAAAGGACATAGGACACGGGGAGGCAGGGGCTGACGGGCGGCGAGTCCAGAGCTAAGATGATCTCAATGCGGACCCAGGTCCCCCTCCTACTGTCTAGGAGCTATCAAACTGAAGCCACTCCTCATGGTGGACCTTGAGGAAAATCAGGAAAGAAAAGAATACCTGCTTTCCAGCAGCCATCAGACTGCAGCCAGTCCCCACTGTGATCCCTGAGGAAATTCAGGAAAGAGAAGACATGATGCTGGTCCCAGGTGGTAAGGTGTATATCAAAGGGGATGATTTCAGTGAGATGGCTGGTGCATCTTCCCACACATAGAAAAGTGCTAAATTCCTTAACTTTAGATGCTGACCCCTGGTTTTGAAGTCCTAAAAGATTGGTACTGAATAAAACAACTCTCAACAACTGTATTAAATATTATTATGTCTATACATATGAAATAGAGACTTTCCAAAGAACAACAAAGACAAATCTCAACATTCAGAACACTGGCACCAGTGGTGGGCACTCCCCAAATGATGCAACTAGTGGAGCAGTTAGAACACTCATCACCCCTTTTCCCATAAGATTGTGGAATGGACGCTGACACTGGGGAATTGTTACAGGGAAGAAGAAAATCTGACTCCATGTTGAATGTTTTCCTTTAACCTTTGCTTCCTGTTGGCCTGTTTGCTACAGGGATACTGTCCATACATAATGGCCTGCCTCAGGACACCCCGCCCCTCTGCCTTTGTCCAGGACCTGTCCACCTGTGGATGGCTACAGCAGGGAGAACGTAACACATCTTCCTCCGAGGCTGGCCATTCCAGATATTTGCCAGATTAATGGCCTTTTTACTGTATTTCCTCACCTCCCAGCTGTGTATTCTATAAAAGACAGTGGCATCCAGACCCTGACAAGATGGTTTCTTCGAGATATTAGTCTGCTATCTTCTCAGTCTGGCAGCTTTCCAAGTAAAGTCATATTCCTTGCCTCAGCACCTCGCCTCTGATTAATTGGCCTGTTGTGAGGCATGCAGAGTGAGCTTGGACTTGGTAACAACCCCACATGCCTTGCAGTCAAAAAATCAAAACATAAAATGGAAGCAATATTGTTACAAATTCAATAAAGACTCTGAAAATGGACCATAGAAAAAGATCTGAAACCAAAAACCAGAAGGAACTCAGTGGTTGTCTGAAATATTTGGAAATGAGTTCGTGCCCCTCTTGCCCGTACCCCTTGAAGCCACACTGGACATTTAGGCCCTGTCCATTCAGGACACCCTCTCCAGACCCCAGCTGGAGGTGCTCTGCCCCCAATGCCCACCTGGGTCTCAGGAGGTTGCAGGGATACACCCTGGGGGGTCTCTTCTCTGGTCCAGGGGAGCGTCACACCAGCCACGCTGGCCCCCTGCCCATAATAAATAAGGAGGATTGTCGGCACCTGGGTGAGTGATGCTGTGGGCACCTGGACTGCCTCGTCCTTTCGAGATTTGGTGTGAAGTCAACGCAGAAGGGGAACCAGCCAAGAGGGATCCAGGTAGCAGTAAACCCCTCTTCACAGGGACCCTGTGAGACCCAAGACTCACTCTGCCCACCCTGCTCTGACTTTTCAGAACTGGCCTTTATCATTCTCTGGGCATGAGGTGGGAAGGACAACCCGGTCTCTCTTCCACCTCCTGAGACCCAGGTGGGCAGTGGGGGCAGCAGCCCTCCACCTGGGGTCCAGAGAGGGTTTCCTGAATGCACAGGGCCTAACCGTTCAGTGAGGCCGGCCCTCGTCCACAGTGCGCTGACCTGCTGCAGGGTCTCGGGTTCCCTGGCATCCAGCTCGCCCATCGCCAACCCCAGCTTGGTGTCTTGTGGCCCCTCACTGGTGGGCACCCAGCAGGTGAAAGCTGCATGCCCAGCGAGAAGGAGGAGAAGCCGACGGGGCAGGGGTCCAGCATGGAGTGTCCAAGGCCCCTCTGCTCTCCCAGGAACACCCAGCCCCGCCTGCCGTGGGCTTTCTCCTCTTTAGTGTCTTTGTGGCTGATGTTGCCAAACACCTTCCTCTGGAAGGAAGGCTCCATGACCGTGGAAGGGGTGGAGGTGAGGAGGTGCTGTAGCCCTAAACCCAGAGAGCTTCAGAACTAACTTCCCTGAGCCCTGAACGTACTGCCTGTTACATCTGTACCAACCGAGGCCAAGATCCAGGCAGATTCTCTGTGGAAACAGTTTCCCAGTCCAACAGGCAAGCTCTGCCCTCACCGACTCACGCAGGGTCCCTGAGCCATTGAGGCCAAGCAGAGCCGCGCGCAGGTGAGGCTGGTACAGCCACAGGGCCGCCGTGGTCAGGATGGAGCGTGCAGTGGAGACAGCTGGCTGTCTGTCCCATGACTGCTGGTGTCCTGTGTGCCCGTGCAGGGCAATCCTGGTGAAAGGTGGGGCCTGGCCACTGTCCTGGGGACAGGATGCGACCTCAGAGAGCTCCCATCCCCACTCCCCATCCCCCAGCTCCGCTTCAGATCATGGCTTGTGGCTGCTGGCAGCTCCCTGGGCTGGGAGGCTGTGTAAAGCATCAACCCCCTTGCTCAAGGTCAGCTGAGACCCCCAGCTCTGGGGTCACACACCATCTGTGCCACCATCCAGGTCATCCCACTTCTGTGAGGGAGGGCCTGTGTGGGACTGTGGGTGATGGGGGATTTGGGTGTGTTGTGGGCTGGCCCCAGGAGTCAGCTTTTTGAGGGGAGGGGAGGGAGAAGGTTTGACCTGCTCAGCCTTCCAGAGAATTCCAGGCCCAGCTCTGCTGGGAGGTGCAGGTGAGAAGCCTCTGCAGGTTTCTGGGTCCCCACCATTTTTCAGCTGAAGCCCCTCTGCCTGCACAACCCCTAACTCTCCCTCCCGTGGCCCCGGCCTGAAGCCACAGAAGATGGGGAGTTTACGTGGCTTCCCTTCCTGTAGGGAAACCAAGCCACAGACAAACACGTTCCTTTAAGAAAGCATGACAGAAACAGGAAAATAATCGTGGGTGGTTATTACTGACGCGGTTCATGTAGAGACGCTTCACAAGCCTGGCACATGGAGGGAACTGAGGGCCGTTGCCCCGAGTCCTGGACTTCGCACCCTCCGCCCCCCGCCCCGTGGCCCACTCTCCCCTTGGTGTCTTCTGGTGGCCGGGCGGACTTCAGCCTCCTGAGCCCCTTCTGGAAGGATCAGGCCAGGGCAGAGGTCATTCACAGAGGGGAGGGTGTGGCCGACCTTAAGAACCCCATTGCCCCCACTCTGTGTCGGAGCTCAGTTCCGGGTCTGAGCAAGCGTGGCTTCCTGGTGCTGTCCCCACCCTCACTCACCCAGGGTGGGGGGCTTTGTGTCCACTTTGTCCCCTCGTGCAGCCTGGTCACCCCAGGACCCGTGCTGTGTGTGCATCTGCCCTGCTCACAGCGCACCCCGGGGCCCATCAGACTTCACTCATGACAGGGAAGTGTAAGGATGAACTTTTCCATGGTTAAGAATTTCAAGGCGCGACAGCGTTGCCCAGAGCGAACGGGCACAGGTACGAGGCCCATGCATAGAGAAGCTGCGGTGTGGGCTTCAAGGACCCTCCGTGTGGGGGTGGGATGGGGGCGGACAGGGATTTCCTGCAAACGCGGCTCCAGGCTCTGTTCTCAGCAGGGGGACGACTGTGGGCACTGCCTGTCTGCGGAGGGGCCCTGGGGCTGCCCAGCTCAGCAGGAACGGCAGGGGTGCGAAGGGAGGTCGGCCTCCCTTCGCACCCCTGACCTCACACTCCCTCATCAGGGCAGCCCAGTGCCTAAACGGACCCTTCCTCGTCTAGCTCTGAAGACTTGGAAGGTGTGGGGGCTGAAGGACATTCAGAAAACAAATTGTGTAAAGCAATTATCCTTCCATTAAAAAATAAAAAAAGATTAAGGAAAAAAACACAAAGGAAAGCAAAGGTGTGGCTTTCGTTCTCAGCCAGCCTCTGCCAGATTCCGCTTGTGCTTACGCATCAGACCAAAAATGCTGGTGCTCCCACCCCGTATCACAGTGAGGTTAGAGACACAGAGAGGTTGAGCATCTTGCCTCAGCTCACACAGCTGCTGGGGGCAGGGCTGAGAACTGGACCCCTGAGGTCGAATCTGGAGTCCAGATGCTGTGATGACCCGCAGGGAACGGCAGAGACCAGATGGCCCATGCTGAGCCAGGCGCGCGCACACACACACACACGTGCACGTGGCCTTCACCTTTGCAGCTACAGAAGTCAGAGTAAACCAGAGGGCAACCAGGAGAGGCCAAAGGAGAGCGAAGGCTATAAGGAGGAGAGGCCACACTTCCCAGGAGGCCAGGGAATTACCTTCTCTGGTGAGTCTGACTCAACTCTACATTCCTCTCCCTGGACCCAGGAACTGACTGTCCAGTGACCTAACTGACTTGGCTCCACAATTATGCCTTCCCAGGGGTTAAGCTATGACTGGACTCCTCTACTGTCAGTGATAAGCAGGGAATGAGTACATAGTCTGGGCTTCAGATTTGTTTGGAGACAAAATTTATTAGAAGAGGAGTACTAAAAAACCACGAAGGCAATTGGCATGAACATCTCCAGAACACTTAAGAAACCCTCTGCTGTTTATCTACCTCCTCTCCTGTCACGAAAGTGAAAGGTCTATTTAACAAGTAATTCTGTGCTTATCACACTCTTTCTTTAAAATATTTATTATCTATTTATTTATTCGGCTGTGCTGTGTCTTAGTTGCAGCCTGTGGGAGCTAGTTCCCCAATCAGGTATTGAACGTGGGTCTCTGCATTTGAGTCTTGGCAACTGGACCACTGGGAAGTCTCTCGTGATACTTCTGGGGATAGTAACGGGTCTCAGACCTCCTCTGAGGCCCCCTTAGAGCGGAGGCATGGGGTGGCTGCAGTAATCCTCCTGTGGCTAAGGTGTGGTTTGTTGGTCATGACTCACTCACACTCCCTGCAAACATAGGGCTTCTCCCCTGTGTGTGTCCTCTGGTGTCTGATGAGATGGGTCTTCTGACTGAAGCTTCGCCCACACTCCCCGCAAACATAGGGCTTCTCCCCTGTGTGTGTCCTCTTGTGTGAGATGAGGACGGACTTCTGACTGAAGCTTCGCCCACACTCCCCGCAAACGTAGGGCTTCTCCCCTGTGTGTGTCCTCTGGTGGGTGATGAGGAGGGACTTCCGACTGAAGCTTCGCCCACACTCCCCGCAAACATAGGGCTTCTCCCCTGTGTGTGTCCTCTTGTGTGAGATGAGATGAGCCGTCTGACTGAAGCTTCGCCCACAATCCCTGCAAACATAGGGCTTCTCCCCTGTGTGTGTCCTCTGGTGTCTGATGAGGACTGACTTCCAATGGAAGCTTCGCCCACACTCCCCGCAAACATAGGGCTTCTCCCCTGTGTGTGTCCTCTGGTGTGAGATGAGATGGGACTTCTGACTGAAGCTTCGCCCACACTCCCCGCAAACATAGGGCTTCTCCCCTGTGTGTGTCCTCTGGTGTCTGATGAGGGCTGACTTCCGATGGAAGCTTCGCCCACACTCCCCACAAACATAGGGCTTCTCCCCTGTGTGTGTCCTCTCGTGTGTGCTGAGACTTGACCTGTCCTTGGAGCCTTGCTCACACTCTCCGTACGTGACCCTCATAACCCCCGAGACCCCTGCCCCCGTGAGTAATGAGCCTGTGTCCTCTGGATTCAGTTTCTGGCTTGTGCTGGGCTCGTCTTTCATTCTCTCATGCACCCCAGAACCCCCCATTTGTCCTCCGGGTGAGTAGGAAGAGGCCCTTGAAATCCTCTTCAGCCTTATGCTTTTCAGCAATTGTTGGGGCCTGTCCTTGGCCTCCTGACCCTCAGGTTTGTCGCTCGGGCTGTGTGGATCTGAATATCGCTGATTTTGATTGCCTGGGCAGGGATCCTCTGGTTGCAGGAGGTCTCTTTCAGATGGTCTCAGGAGGGTCTGAGAGGGGTGACTGCGTTGGGTGTGTTGGCTGAGGAATTTCTGACTGGAGAAGGCCAGAGAGCAGGAGGCACATGGGTGGATCTTGGGCTTCGGTTCTGCTGAAAGAGGAAGCTTTGGGTCAGGT
Source organism: Cervus canadensis (assembly GCF_019320065.1). Lineage (NCBI taxonomy): Eukaryota > Metazoa > Chordata > Mammalia > Artiodactyla > Cervidae > Cervus > Cervus canadensis. The sequence goes on from NC_057389.1 coordinate 137,027, forward strand.
AGCTGGTTTGCTGTGGTCAGGCCTGCCTCACCAATTATCTAAGTGTTGACAGTGCACGATTTGTCTCCCATCGAGTGTGTCTTTATAGTCCACGTTTCCACTCCACTCTTATTCTCTACATCTACAGAAATGCAGGAAGTTGGTCTCAGGGGCCTTTTCTACATATCACCCAGATAGGGACCTTCCAGCAGCATCAGAGGCAGTGTCTCTCCTGATAGAGGTGGATCTGCAGGGACTTTCCTTGCGTGTAAGTATCTGAAATGTCATGTCTCAGTGGCCACAGGTATTTACCCTACTGAGGGATAAGACTTGATGACTTAGGTGAAATCTCCTGAGTGGCTCCCTGTGAGGGGAAAGGGTCTATTAAGTTAGGGACGCCTGGTCTGGAGTTCTCTGCATATGGGAGGCAGCACAGGGGGTGGTTAGAGCAGGTGTGGGTAAATCTGACTTTGTGGCTCCTTGTTCAAAGAGCAGCCTTTGTGCCGATCTCTGCAGGAAGTGGGGTTGATACTGGATGAGACCGAGCGGCCCAGGTCCCACTGACTACAGGTCTCTGGCCCCTGCTGCCCAAACTGGTTCACAAACTGCTCCTCTCTCCGTTTCCCATAGATCATAAAATAAAGTCATATCCTTTCTCAAGCCTCACCAGTACTCATACCCCATTTATTACATTCAGGCTTAGTCCATTCAACATGCACTAGGAAGCCCGATTTAAAAATACATCTCCAGCCAGACTCTTCACATCCTCACTCAAAAGCATCTTCAGACAGCCCACTCTCCCCTCATGTCTGGCAATGAACTGACCTCTGAGGGGGCTCCTCGCTGATGTCTCGTCCCCAAAATGAACCAAAGCATCATCTTAGCACAGAGAACATGCTGCTTGCAGCAGAAAGCCGCGCGGTTGTTCTGTGTCACCCAGGAGGACCCCTGGGGCCTGCATGTGGACACAGGCTCTGCGGCTTCCGTGTCCCATCCAGCCTCCTTCTCTCCCTCTGTGCTTCCTCCCATGACCCCTGGCATGGTCTCTCTTCCCGGCCCTGTGTCTGAGGCACTGGCTGCTCCCCTGCCTGGAATCCTTCCCCACAGGTGTTATCTCTGCAGAGACCCTGCTGCACCGTCCTGCACCACACCCCACCCTCTGCTCACGCTGACCCGAGGCACGTTCCCTGCGCTGGTTTTCCTCAGAGCACCAGCCCCTGTCTGGTGTGAAGCCCCTGCTGCCCAGGGCAGTGGTTCTGTCTGTTTCGGTGCGTGGAGCCCCGTCTGGCACAGAGTGTGAACTCACATGACAGCAAACTGGAACAGTAACTGAATGCACATCATTGCACATGTGTCGCTTAGAAATGGGAGGAAATGAGGAAGAAAAAGATAAGGGCAAAGAGCTGGTAGGTGCTAGAAATGTTGCTTTTTGCTTCTCAGCCTTTCAGCAGAAGGTGATGTTACATATTTTTTTGAATGAAATATTAAATATTAGAACTAGCATTTTTAATATAAAAATTTTTCCTAACAATCATATGAAAAGAATCAAATTCTGAGGCATTTTAATTGCAACTCTACTGACTTTGGACTAGATGGTACTCTGCTTTGAAATCGGACCACGGAGGCTCCCAGGATGGGGTGGGGTGCTGGAAGAGTGCTGACACTCACCTCCCCCGGTCGCGAGCTCACTCTTCCCCCTGCTGTTCCGCTTGATGCCAAGGTCCTGACCATACTCGTCCCCGTACCAGACCAGCAGCTCACAGCCCGGCCTGACCACCTGGCAGGTTCGGTAGAAGATCTGCCCGTGATACTGGAAGGCCACCAGGTTCTGCTCCTCGTCGTCCCGGGCACAGTTCACATACCTGGGGGCGAGGCCGGGAAAGGGAAAGAAACCTCAGGTGATGAGTGCCCTCCACTCTCCGACCATGCCCAGCTCCTTGCCTTCCGCCTCCGAGGCCGCCCCTCATGTGGACCTTCTATTCACACCTTCAACCAGGCCATGTGAATTCCCATGCTTTTCTCTCCTTACCTAATTAGCCATTTTCCGGATCCCAGTTCAAGACTCATCTCCACCTGGACTGTCCGTGAGGCTGGTGACCTCCAGCTCCTCTAAACTCTGAGTTAAGTTCTCTTTCATCCACAGGACTTGGTGCTCCTTGGCTAACACGCAGCCCTCAGCACTCACCCCAGCCTGCCTTCTCCCCCGAGGCTTTCTCCCATCTCCCCACGTGTATCCAGGGTCCTATTCACTTGCCCAACCCCTCCACGGACACTTGGAGAGAGCTCTGATATAGCTTGAGACACAGAACAGTAATAGTTTGTTCACTGTCTGCCTGCCCTGATGAAAGGAGAGGCCCTCAGAGAATGGCCCTGCTCAGGGCCATGCTGCCCCCCATTCCTTGTGAGGCCTCAGGGCCCACTTCTCACTCCAACCAAGACTGAGGAGGTTGTTTCCCACATAGAGTCAAGGTCTCCTGTATTAGGTTATCCTGGCGCTGTGCAGTTACTCAAAGATAGAAAAAATAAGGTTACTGTTCCTAAAATCAATTGGCTAATGTCTGTTTGCAGTATCTTCTCCAAAAGGGCATGGGTTGTGTGATCTGCTTCAGTAACGAAGTTCACTGTCTAAACCGAAACAAAAAGTGCGAGGTAAGTGTCCATTAAGTGAGTTAAAGTGTCCCTGGTGAATCTAGACTCCTCAAGTTGTTTTCAAGTCCACCAGTTTTGTTCAGCATATAGACTTGTGTCTTGACGGCACATGCCATATTTTTATTTCCTTCTTTCTAGTGTCTTTTGAAATGAAAGAGCATGATATGGAGGGAAAAGAGGAAGGAAATGTGAAAGCTGTTGAGGGAGCCGGGTTGAGAAGGAAAGGGGTGTGGGATGGAGGGAGTCTCACTGTCTACACACTGCAGACTCACTGCACTCACCTCATCCAGTTGGCCCAAGACGTGTCCTTTCCATCCACATACTCATAGCAGTTCCTCCCTTTGGTGATCTGAGTGTCAGAGAAAGAGTTACAAGCTTTCCTCTTTCTTTCCTTCTCTTTTATTTTTTGGTAGGAAGCAGTAGAAGAGCTAATTCCCTGTGCAGTCATTGGTGCTTTTCAGCCTGCATGGATTTACCTGCCAGTCGGACCCCACGGTAAGCTCCTTATTCATCATTCCAAGTCTGAGACTCTTGGTTCATTGAAGGCAAGGACTCCACAAGGGAGGAGTCACTTCTGTGTGCCTGGACCACTGTGTTCCCACCTCTCCTCTGACCTTTAGATAGAGGTCCTGAGTGTCTGTAGACTGTGGTCCCACCGCTAATCTGACCTTTAGATAGAGGTTCTGAGTGTCTGTACACTGTGTTCCCTCCTCTCCTCTGACCTTTAGATGGAGGTCCTGAGTGTCTCTACACTGTGGTCCCACCTCTCCTCTGACCTTTAGATGGAAGTCCTGTGTTCACGCCCAGGGCACACAGTACACAGGGCTGACTGTGTCATTGCCAACCGTGTTATCACCATCTGCATCCTCGCATGTAGACATGAAATAGCCCCCACCACATACAAGTGATTAGAAGCCAGAGGATAGGGAAGCAGGTGCTTCTCACCAGCCAGGCGTATCCACTGTTGGCAGCCTCTTCATCGTCTGTGATCTTGCCCTCATAGGGGCCAAAGTGCAGGCCCAGCGGCAGATCTGATGCCTCGTTCCACACTCCAAGCCCAGCGTCAGGGATGCCCGACAGTCTGATGCTTAAGCCAGGGGGCAGCGTGAGGGCTGAGCGGTTGGCATGCCCCTTTTCCACTGCACAGTCCTTTACAAAGGTTGGGGGCCCATGGGCAGCACAGCTGTCGATGAAGAAGTTCTGACACTCCTCACAATCTGGAGGTGAGAACAGGGATGAGAGGAGGTATAGTGATGTTGCTGGTCATAACGACCTTAGAAGGAACTGGGGCATTCATGGCATTTGGCCTCGATCCTGCACCCCAAGTCATAGAGGAAGGGGACGGCTGGGGGACCAAATGGTGGGGTGACGTTAGTGGACCAAGGACTCCTAGCCGCTTCTCCATGAGTGGGCCAGCGGGGTCACTCACAGAGGTAGTCGTCATCCTGGGGCTCGCTGACCTCTTGGTATATGTGGCCCTTTCTTTCCCGTAGACTGTACCTCTTCACTCCAGTCTCTTTTCTTCTGAGTTCTAATATGGAGAACAGAAGCTAAGCAAGCCTGGTGGGGTCTGGGGAGTTAGTCCCTGTTTTATCAGAAAGTGTGAGATCTCCTACCTGTCCATCTATACACTTTGTTAAAACATTCTTACATGTATTTTTCAAACTTTTACTTTTGTAATTTTATGTTTTCATGTTACATTATTTATTTCTTGGCCACACTGCATGGCTTGTGGGATCTTAGTTCCCTGACTAGGAATGGAACCCACACCTCCTGCAGTGGAAGCGTGGAGTCTTAACCACTTAACCCCCAGGAAGTCCCTCCTCTATACTTTGTTTCTTCTCCCTTTAACTACTGGTTCAGGAGACTGAGGCTCCACTGACCACAGATGCCCAGTTCAGTGATAGTGTCCTGCACTTCCCGTTAGTAGGTTTAACTTCCCAACCTTCCTACTTAGGAAATAGTTCACTGACACATCTACTCAGAAAATATATGATAAGGGCACATGACATGTAAGGCACTGAGCAGAGGTCTGGGCATAAACACTAACAAAGCACGGTTCCCATCATCACAGCTGGATTTATTGAACTACTTGTAGATGTCAGATTTTTGCATTTAATGTAAGGCTTTCAAGCACTGTATGAGTTATGTTTCCTTATCTTCACTTTACACATAGCAATCAGGACCTCAGAAAATGTATAAGATTTTCCCAAGGCCCCAGTGCTAACTTCATGTCTCAGATCAGTCCAGCTTAAACCCCCGCCTACCCAAAGTCCATGCCACACACCTAGGTCACACTTATTAGCTTTTCTACAGGGATTAGAGGAAGTAATTAGAGGAACTCCCCAAATTTCTCTCACCGACTTTTTGTCTGGGGTGCTGTTCAGGGGTCCTTGCTTTTCTGTGATGGGGCACTGGTTTCTGAGCCTGCTTGGAGCCACTTGTCTTCAGCGATTTTGCTTCTCCCGGCAATTCCTTCAAACTAGATTCCTTACTTAATGGTGCCCTGGACATTCTCTTCCATGTGAGTAAGAGACAACATGCAGTTCTTTAGTTCTTTAGGACTTTATGAAGTGTTTTCACATGCATGATTTTATTTAATACTTTGACAATTCTTAGAAATACCTGATTTGGAGGGGGGTGGGTCTGAACATTGGAGTGTAACAAAAGGACCTAGGTGGATAGTGAATCAAAGCTAGAATTCATATCTTAAGGTTCTTCCCCTTCAACTTTCTGCATAAAAGTGAGAGCAAGGGAGGAAGAATAGCTGGAGGTCAGGGAAAGAAGAGGGTAAGAGCTTGTAGAGAGAATCGGGGGTGTTCTATTAATTAGTGGCCCTTTGATGGATGAGGAAGTATGGAAAATTACAGAGGGGACAAAACACATCTGGAAAATAAGGTGACAAAGCAGTGAGATTGAGAAGAGAAAAGACGATCGGCAGAAACACATTTAGACAATAAAGAAAATGAGATGAAAGTTGCAGGTTGCCATGTCCTATAGACAATGTTTGGAATTAAAGTAGCTGGTCTCATCAGTTCTCCTTGAACAAGGCTGTATGACTAGCTCGTTCTGCTCATTCTCCTGATCCATTCATTGGTATACAGGCTAATTCTTAATATTATAGTGGACATGAAATTTAATAACCTTCAACAAATTGTTGTGTGAGCTATTTAATACAGTAAGAACGTGAGCGTACATCCCTGGTATCAATTTATTCCCTAAACTGCATCTATAATTGAAGTCTAGCTCACAGATACTATCTTCAGCATTCTTTGACCTTTCTACTCCTAGATGAATGCTCAAATGTGGAGTCACTCATTCACAAAACATTCAGTGTTCCCTCAGGGGCTTTGAGCTGGGCTTGGACTTCTGAGAATGAATGGGTGTTGGCTAGGATCTCAAAGCTCACAACACAGGGGTAGGCTAAACAAATGATTCCAAACAGGAGAGTTGCCTATTAGAGCTCAGAGGAGGAGCTGTTACTCCCTCCTGCAAGAAGGAGAATTTGAAATGATGCCCAGATGATGAGTTTCTACTCAAAAGTGGGTAATCTATGTGAACTCCTTCTGTTATTTTCTTATTTGTTGCTTTTCAGTCACAAACCTGAGGCTTCTCAGGGTTGCGAGTTGCTTCCTCTTATTGGAGTGGGAGGTTCTGAGGTAGGGATCCTGTCTCCTTCTTCATCTTGGACTGTCCCCTCTACAAACTGCCCAGCATGTCCTTAAGCTTCTCTTAGTCAGATTTCTTAGCATATCCCTCCCTAGCACAGCACAAAAGAACTGAGGTTGAAAACATCTCTCAGATGAATGATATAAAGATGTATGAATAAGCTTCATAGAACTATGGAAGTTTTAATCAGTTTGTAAGTGGTTTAGAGAATGTGCATTGGTTTAGATTGCACTACCAGTGATACTGTGATCACAGGCATACAATCAAATGTTTTTTACCTCATTTTTTTGGATCTATAATGGTGATAGCTATATATCTACTTATAGGTACAGTAGGATTGATTTAAGGTTTAAGTAAGTTTATTTACATAAAATGCTTAAAGTCTGAAATATTATGAAAATAATGTAACAATAGAACAGGATACTATGGTTGTTTTTCTTACTAACTGTAAAGATGGTGATGATATCAGACAGTGTACTAAAGATTCAGGGCAGGATGGCAGCTGTCTCAAGGATCTCTGTGTTTTCTCCTATTCTCACCTGTGCCTGGATCCATGAGGAGGACATTTTGGCAACAGGATTTGGGAAATACTCACCTTCTGGTGTTTACTGTGCTCCACTCTGAAGGCCAAAGAAGAAGGTTTACCTAAAAAATGATGAGAATCAGTGTTTTGGTTGGGAAATGTTTCCAAACTCTGGGTATTCTAATTAAGGACACATAATCCTGAGCCAGAGAGTGACAAGGACAAGGATTACCAAAGGAGGAATGGAAGATGATTTCTGTATCATCAACTCCCATGGTTTCACTAGGAGCATTACATAATTTTCTTAAAATTGAAAAAAATTATGAAACTTCATCTGTGCCCCATCTGATGTTCATAAAGTATCTAATAAATTTAGTAGCCTTTCATGACAAAAGTACTCATCAATGTAGAAATACGAGGAAGTGACTGCAATATAATAAAGGTCATATATTGAAAGTCTACCTCTAACATCATAGTCATCAGTGAAAAGCTGAAAACTTCTACGATTAAGTAAAAAAGCCTAGGATGCCCATTATCAACATTTCTGTTCACCATAATATTAGAACTCCTAGCCAGGGCTTTAGGTTAGAAATGGAAACAAAAGGTTTCCATTTGGAAAGAAAGAAGTAAAATTATGTCTGTTCACAGGGCCATGGTTTCATGTGCAGAAAAATCTTTAAATACACACACACACAAATCCGGCATAGAAAGTTGCACGGTACAAAATCAACATTCAAAAAAAAAAAAAAAAATCAACATTCAGATATATTTCCATGCATGAAGAATGACCATTCCACAAAGGAAAATAAGAAAACAGTCCTATTTATTTTTTATTTTTCTAAAGCTATACTGAACAGCTAAATTAAAAAATATATATTTATCTTTATTTATTTGTTTGTACCAGGTCTTTGTTGTGGCATGTGTGATCTAGTTCCCTGACTAGGGACTGAACCCAAGTTCTCTGCACTGGGAGTGTGGAGTCTTAGCCACTGGACAAATAATCTTATTTATAATAGCATTGAAAAGAATGAAGTAATTAGGAATAAACTTAAGGAGATGAAAGACTTATATGTTGAAAACTACAAAGTATTGCTGAAAGGAATCCGACATAAATACATAGGTGTCTCATGTTTATGGATTAGGAGGCTTAATAATATTAAGCTGTTCATACTACCCAAAGCAATTTAAAGATTCAATGCAATTCCTATTAAAATCCCAATGGAATTTTTTTAGATATAGAAAATCCATCCAACAGTTAACACGGAATCTCAGAGCACCCCAAATAGGCAAAGCAATCTTAGAAAGAACAGCAAAGCTGGAGGCCTCTGATTTCAGAACACTACAAAGGTACAGGAACCAAAAGAAGGTAGATTTGGCAAAAAATGTGTGCTTAGTCGCTCAGTCTTCTTGACTTTTTGTGACCTTTTGGGCTGTAGCCCACCAGACTCCTCTGTCCAGCGGATTTCTCAGTCAAGAACACTGGACAGGGTTGCCATTTCCTTCTCCAGGGGATCTTCTTAACCCATGGATTGAACCCTCATCTCCTGTGTCTCCTGCACTGAAGGCAGATTCTTCACCTGCTGAGCCACTGAGGAAGCTGGCTGGCATAAAGACAGATATGTCAATCAATGGAACAGAGTAGACAGCCAGAAATAAACTCTTGGATACATGGTCTAATGATCTTCATCTAGGGTGTCAAGATAATGGGGAAAGTTTAATACCTGTAATGAATGGTGCTGGGGAAACAAAATAACCATGTGCAAAATAATGAACATCATACATCTTGAAGAAAAATCAACTCAGAACGGATTAAAGACCTAAATGCAAGACTTGATAATACTCTTAGAAGAAAACAAGGGTGAAGCTTCACGACATTGAATCAGCAATGATTTCTTAGATATGGTGCCAAGGGCACAAGTATTAGTACCAAAGTAAAAATAGACAAATGAGATTAATCTTAAAACCTCTGTGCAGCAAAGGACACTGAACAGAGTTGAGAAGGCCACATACAGGATGGTAGAAAATATTTGTAAAATATGCATCTGATAAGGGGTTAATAAGCATACACCAGTATGAAGGCTCCCTATAAGCCAGGAAGAGAACCTGATTGACCATGATGGCACCTTGATATCAAATTTCCATGCTCCAGCATTGTAAGAAAACAAATTTCTGTGGTTTAAGGAATGCAGTCTGCTTTGTTATGGCAGTCTGAGCTGACTAACAGTGAGAAAAGGAATTGAATAGACATTTCTCCAGGGAAAATACACAAATTGCCAACAAACATATGAAAAGATGCTCAATATTACTAATCAATAGGGAAATACAAAGTGAAACCTTCTGCGATGGGCAATATGTCTAAGAAGACAATAGCAAGCTTGGTAAGGATATGGAGAAATTGGAACACTTATACACTATTTTTGGCAGTGTAAAATGTTGCAAGCTTTCTAGAAAACAGTATGGAGTTTCCACAGAAAATTAGAACTGCTGTATGATCTAGCAGTCCCACTCAAAAGTGTATTTCCATAAAAAAATTGAAAGCAAGTTATTGAATAAATAGTGGGCACATGTATGGTCCTTTCTGCATTATTCCCAATGGGCAAGATGTGTAAGCAATCTAAATGTTCATTGGTGGATAAAAGATAAAGATTATATATATGATATATGTTATAGCCCTTATATCCACATGCACACAATGGAATGCTTTGAAGCCTTAAAAATGAATTCTGTCATATGCTACATCATGGATGGGCCTTGATGATATTATACTAAGTGAAATGAACCAATCAAAAAAGACAAATATTGCCTGATTCCACTTCGATGAGGTATCTAAATTAATCAAATCCGTAGAAACAGAAAATATAATCGTGGTTGCCAAGGGCTGTGAGGAGGAACGGTTGGAGAATTGTTACTCAGTGGGTTAGGACTTCAGTCACGCAAGAAGTAACATTTCTACAGATTTGTTGTACAACCATGTGTATGTATATCCCCGGTGGCTCAGTGGTAAAAAATCCACCTGCAATGCAGGAGATGCAACAGATGCAGGCTCAATCCCTGGGTTGGGAAGATCACCTGGAGCAGGAGATGGCAACCTACTCCAGGATTCTTGCCTAGAGAATCCCACAGACAGAGGAGCCTGGTGGGCTACAGTCTATGGGTACGCAGAGTCAGACATGACTGAGCCATTAGCACTATGGTCACTAACACTAACGTGCACATAGTTAGCAACAGTGTGCCATACACTCAGAAATTGGTAAAAAGGTAAATATAGACGTGCAGGCGTATGGTGAACCGAGGCGTATGTATTCCTTATGAAGAATCTCTCCTTATGTCAAAACCTTTGCAGACAACCAAATGTTTGCTTTTCATGTCCCTTTCACTAGTTTTAATAACCTCAGGGAACAGAGGGACTTCTCTGGTGCACAATGGATTAGAATCTGCCTGCCAATGCAGAGGACAAAGGTTTGATGGCTGGTCCAGGGAGATTCCACTTTCTGCGGGGCAGCTAAGCCTGTGTGTCACAAACTACAGAGCCTGCATATGCCCTGCAACAAGAAGACACTCACAGCAACCAGAGAAAGCCCATGGACAGCAACAAAGACCCAGTGCAGCCAAAACTAAATAAATAATTTTTAAAAATCTGGGAGAACATAAATCCATAGATGGAGAATCATAGAACTATCTAAATTGTTGTCTCCAGTGATGCAGATTAACTCTTCTAAACTCTTTGAGCAGCTGAAGAGGAAGTGAGTGCTCACTTCTATTTTATAATAAGTGTACTTCATTTTATTTACCTGATGCCATCTCTGGTCAGTGAAATGTGGGAAAGATCATGGAGAATAAATAGTTCTCTCCAACCCTTTCCCAGAATCAAAATATAGAATTAGTTGAACCTTAGGGTAAGAAGATCACAGGTTTTGTTTTATATACATACATAAATAATGTATCTTGACATAATATGTTAATCATTTCTTCTTCGAAGAGATTTAATCCAATAACCAATGAGATTAGTATTAAATCTGTTTGGTGAATTTATTTCTAAGGTTTCTTTAACTGCCTTTCACTAAGAATGTTTAGCAAAAATAATTCTTTGTAAAAAGAATGATAAATTGTAACCATAAAACTTTTGAGAATTACACTGGAAAACCTATACATTCATCTTCATTCAGGCTAATGTCAATATTCAGCCACAACTACTTCAGAATGCTGAAAATTATGTTTTCCCTACTACTGGCTGAGATGTAGTTGAGACCTAAGCCCAGGCTGGTTTCAGGAAGACACCTCCACATCCTCCTGGCCTCTCACCTTGCTGCCTTGGTGTCCATTCTTCATCAGAATCCTCAGGGTGATCTACCTGGGGCTTGATGACCTGCCTGCGGTGATGCATGAAATCCGGTCGAGTGGCTCTGAAACCTGGAAAGAAGCAAAACATTTGTTCTAAGAAAGAGAAACAAAGCATAGAAGCAATGGGAAGTGTCACAAAGTCAAGGAAATCTGTAGGATGGGCTGGGGGAATCTAGAATAAGGCAAGAGGTGAGCTCTGCACTGTAGGGTCAACCTCCCTTTGGTACAAAACTGTAAACATTTCCTCCAGGTTAGTCTCTACACAAAAGGGAACTGTGAGCAGATGAAGCTACCTAAGAGCTGGCCAAGTGAACACTGAGGGTGAAGACCTGTTTCATGTTTCCCAAGCTCACAGGCACCCAGCACTTCCTGTTACCTATAGCAATCAGCGCTTCGTAGTTTCTTTTCATATTCCTATATCGGATTTTTTCCCATTCTCCCATCTCTTCCCATTGTTCCTTGGAGAAGTATACGGAGATGTCTTTGAAAGCATCTTTGTCCTAAGGAAAATAATAGATTTCATCAGTGATTTACTAATCTAAGTCAGACCTTAGAGCTGGGCCTTCTCCTCCACCTTTTGTGCAGGGAGTAGCCTGAAGCTACTGGATGGTCTGTGTGAGACAGGGATGAAGGCTTTCCTTCCCGACTGTGTCCTGCTTAACTGAACAAACACTGAGCATTTTCCTAACTCTCCCTGGACACAGAGCAGTTGACGAAGCTAGTGTCCTGTTTTGTCCCACTCCACCCCCACCATCTCAAACAGGACCAGGCATTCCCATCCTGTGTACGGTCACAGGGAAGTTCACTCAGCTGCCCAGGCAAGCAGTCTGTGGTGCTTCAGGGACCAGCGCCAGGTCCTTCCTATAGAGCTGGCTTAGAGCCCAGCTTTGCTGCCTCCACCTCTCACCGTGGGCTTCCGCTCTGTTCTCCCGGCATCTCCCTCAGTGCTCTCCTCTGGAGACCTGTTGGGCCTCATGGCCATTGGAATGCTCAAGGCCAAGGTGCCTGTGGAAGAAGAAGGTGCTGAGATAGCCCAGACCAGTGTCCAGAGCCTGGTCTGTCTTCCTTGGGTGGAGTATCCAGGGCAGGAAGGTGAGGGGAAAGTCAGGGTGAGGGTATTGGTGGGATGGACGGATCCTGACTAGATATAACAGATCAGCCTAATGTGAACTAGATTTGGTTTCTTTGGTTCCCCTACAATTCAGCCCCTCTGAGGGAAGGCACTGGGAGGGATGTGTCTGTGGGTGACGGAGGGATTCTTGAGGAGACCCGGAAACCCCTAACTGCTGGACTGGGGTCAGGCTGAAATCAGGGCTCTGTTCCAGTGCAGCAGAGGGAATGTTTCTCCAAGAAGGGTTTTGAGGATCTCCTCCTGGGGACTCAGAAAAATCTGGGCATAACTTAGGTTCTACGTCTAAGGGAGAAGTCGCTCGGCTTGAGGAGATCTGGGTCCCACGGGCTGAAGTAACTGGGGTCCTCAGACAGTGGAGACTGGGGATCTTTTGTCTGATGTAGAATGTGCAGGGTGAGAAAACTTGGGATCTGTGAGGCTGAGGAAATCGGGGGTTTCTTAGTAAGGGACTTTAGGTCTCCGACAGGCAGAACAGTTAGGGTCTTGAGGAGGAAGAGTTTTAAGAGCTCCCAGGCGGAGGGATTCAGGGTCTGCGAGGTTGAGGAAATTGGGTCTCTCTGCGGGTGGTATTTTTAGGGTGCCTCAGGCTGAGGGGAACCGGGGTTAATCTAGGTATTTGAGGGTCGCAGCACTAAGGGTTTTGGTGTTTCTGTGGGTGAAGGGACTTGTAATCCCTGAAGCTGACGAGAGGCAAGTCCCCTTCCGATCGAGACTCAGGTTACTCAAAGTTGACAGGATTTCGGGCCTCCCACCCTGGAATTGGAAGCCGTCATGCTAAGGGTTTATGAGGGCTGCGCAGGGCGCATTCCCGTCAGCCTCCCCGCTGTCCTGCCGCGCTGCCCACCCTGTCCCCAGGAGCGCTAGAGGTTCCGCGAAGTCCAGTCCTTCGGCGCTGAGGTGAAGTGAAGAGCCAGCAGCCTGCCTGTACCTGTCAGGCACAAGCGACCAATCGGCGTTGTGACTGAGGCAGTCTGGCCAATAGGCGGCCGGAGGGTAGGGAGCGCGATGGAGGCACCGCCCCACCGCTCGGGGATTGGCTGCTCTGTGGGCGTGTCTGTCAAGCCTCCTGCGCGCATGCGCATCGTGGCTGGTTTCTTTGTTTTCATGCATGGCCGCTTAGGCCTGGATCATCAAGTCGGCGGGTTGTCCTCAGGCTGAATGTTTCTTTCCAGTGCCCTCAACTGGCATATAGGCTCCACCAGACTGTAACCGTGCTCCCGGAGTGTATCCTAGGCCCCCCTGTGCCCTACCTTATCAAATCCAGTTTTCGCAAGAACTCTTATGTGGTGAGTACTGCATTATTCAAGGGAAACGGTGTAATTAGCTACATTCTGATAAGACACAAGATAAACGCCGTATGATCAAAGATTTAAACACAATGCGTGGAATAAGGATGTTAGAAAAAACTTGGAGGATTTTTAACCTGAAAGTGGAAGTGGCACTGATGAGCCATCTGTGTATGTAATGTAGGTATGAAAAGCCTTCAGAAATGAGGTATAAGGAAAATCTCAAAGCCCTGAAAGTGTTTTCTGTAAGCCGAGGCATCGATCTGGAGGACTGTGGATCCACTGAGCTGAGTTTGCCTGACACCTACTGGCTGCACAAGATAAAATAGGGACACTGTTTCTGGCCCTTAGGTAGCTTTGCTCACAGAAAAATAATGTGATTTCCATGTATTGGAAGCAAAGCGACTGACTGTAGAATTAGTATGAAGTGGTGGTTGGGAGTCTGTATGGAGAAATGTTACCAGAAAAGCGAGTTTACCTCTTGGTGAGTGTAGAGCCAGAAGGTACAACCCAGCCAAAGCTCATGGGAAGGAAAAGTGTATTACTTGCAGAACCATGGAGAACACCACCGAGCTTTCCAGAGCAGTGTCTCTGTAAACCACAAAGTTGGGTAAGCTTTAATCTATGAGTACAGGCATGTTCCGGCTTCTGTGGTGACTCAGATGGTAAACAATCTCTGCATAGCAGAAGACCCGGGTTCAACCCCTAAATGAGGAAGATCCCAAGAGGAGGGCGGGGCAGTCCACTCCAGGATTCTTGCCTGGAGAATCCCATGGACAAAGGAGGCTGGTGGTCCATGGGGTTGCAAAGAGTCAGACATGAGTGAGTGACTAACACTTTAACTTTACAGGCATGTTCATTAAGGGTCTTGGGCTGTGGAAAACTCTAAGCTTCAGTTGATTAAAGTCTTGAGAGTCAGAACCAGTCACCATCAGCATCCCTTACATTCCAGCTGGTCTGGTATACATATAGCTATCTATTCTTGATATAGATATAGATATCTATTCTTCTTCATATTCTTTCCCCTTATCGGTTCAATTCAGTCACTCAGTCGTGTCTGACTCTGCAGCCCTATAGACTGTAGCACGCCAGGCCTCCCTGTCTATCAGTAACTCCCGGAGTTTACCCAAACTCGTGTCCATTGAGTTGGAGATGCCATCCAACCATCTCATCCTCTGTCGTCCCCTGCTCCTCCTGCCCTCAATCTTTCTCAGCATCAGGGTCCTTTGAAATGAGTCAGCTCTTCACATAAGGTGGCCAAAGCTTTGGAGTTTCAGCTTCAACATCAGTCTTTTCAATGAACACTCAGGTCTGATCTCATTTAGAATGGACTGGTTGGATCCCCTTGCAGTCCAAGGGACTCTTGAGTCTTCTCCAACAACACAGTTCAAAAGCATCCATTCTTCAGCAGTCAGATTTCTTGACAGTCCAACTCTCCCATCCATACATGACCACTGGAATAACCATAGCCTTGACTAGACAGACCTTTGTCAGCAAAGTAACATCTCTGCTTTTTAATATACTGTCTAGGTTGGTAATAACTTTTCTTCCAAGGACTAAGTGTCTTTTAATTTCATGGCTGCAGTCACCATCTGCAGTGATTTTGGAGCCCCCCGAAATAACGTCAGCCACTGTTTCCCCATCTATTTGCCATGAAGTGATGGGACCAGATGCCATGATCTTAGTTTTCTGAATGTTGAGCTTTAAGCCAACATTTTCACTCTCGTCTTTCACTTTCATCAGGAGGCTCTTTAGTTCTTCTTCACTTTCTGCAATAAGGGTTGTGCCATCTGCATTGCTGATATTTCTCCCAGCAATCTGGAATCTAGCTTGTGCTTCATCCAGCCCAGTTTTTCTCATGATGTACTCTGCATAGAAGTTAAATAAGCAGGGTGACAATATATAGCCTTGATATGCTCCTTTCCCGATTTGGAAACAGTCTGTTGTTCCATGTCTGGTTCTGACTGTTGCTTCTTGACCTCCATACAGATTTCTCAAGAGGCAGGTCAGGTGGTCTGGTATTCCCATCGTTTGGGAATTTTCCACAGTTTATTGTGACCCACATAGTCAAAGGCTTTGGCATAGTCAATAAAGCAGAAATAGATATTTTTTCTGGAACTCTCTTGCTTTTTTGATGATTCAGTGGATGTTGGCAATTTGATCTCTGGTTTCTCTGCCTTTTCTAAAGCCAGCTTGAAGATCTAGAAGTTCACAGTTCACGTATTGCTCAAGCCTGGCTTGGAGAATTTTGAGCATTATTTTGCTAGTGTATGAGATGAGTGCAATTGTGCAGTAGTTGGAGCATTCTTTGGCATTGCCTTTCTTTGGGATTGGAATGAAAACTGACCTTTTCCAGTCCTGTGGCCACTGCTGAGTTTTCCAAATTTGCTGGCATATTGAGTGCAGCACTTTCACAGCATCATCTTTTAGGATCTGAAATAGCTCAACTGGAATTCCATCACCTCTACTAGCTTTGTTTGTAGTGATGTCTCCTAAGGCCCACTTGACTTCACATTCCAGGATGTCTGGCTCTAGATGAGTGATCACACCATCGTGATTATCTGGTTCATGAAGATCTTTTTTGTACAGTTCTTCTGTGTTTTCTTGCCACCCCTTCTTAATATCTTCTGCTTCTGTTAGGTCCATGCCATTTCTGTCCTTTACTGAGCCCATCTTTGCGTGAAATGTTCTCATAAGCATAAGTTTTTTTTTTCCCATTTATTTTTATTAGTTGGAGGCTAATTACTTTACAATATTGTAGTGGGTTTCTCCAAAGAAGAAATACAGATGGCTAACAAACACATGAAAAGATGCTCAACATCACTCATTATCAGAGAAATGCAAATCTTAAGCATAAGTTTTAAGGGTGCTATTGCAGGACGTGGCCACAAGGCGTCAGGACTTTTTCATTCCCAGTTGTGATTGCCTTGAAAGTGAAAACTTTCAAGTTTTAACCCAAGAGTGTAATTCAATATGGAATGTACCTGAAGAAACACCCAAAACCTTGTGTGTTCTTTCTGAGCATTCTTATTTATTTATTTTAAATTTTTAAAAATTTACTGGCAGGTCCATGTGGCATGTGGGGTTTTTAGTTCCCTGACCAAGTGTCGAACCCTCACCCCCTGCATTTGAAGCACAGAATCTTAACCACTGGACTGCAGGGAAGTCCCCCTAAGCATTATTTTTTTAAAGTAAGCTTTATTTCATATTGTAGTAACATTGATATACCATGTGTTGTTGGTGGCAGGTGAACCGAGAGTATTTTCTATTTTGTTTTTGTTCAGTTGCCAAGTCAGGTCTTTTTGTAGGAGTGCTCCCTTTGCTACAGGCCCTGTTATACTGGTAAGACATCTATTTGTATATAGATAAGTGTACATAAATGTAAATATCTAGGTACATCGATATGTAAATATCCAGATAGAGATATAAATGTCTAGGTATGTAGATATACAAATGTCTATATGCATAGAAATACACATTGTAGGTACATAGATGTATAAATACTTAGGTTCATAGAGACATAAATATCTATATACATAGACATATAAATGTATATGTACATATAGACATAACTATCTATGTATATACAGATATAAATATCTATTATAGATACATATAGACATAGATATCTATATACATAGACATGTAAATATCTGTATACACGGAGGATGGTTACACAGTGGACAATGAAGGAGACCACCTTATAGACAAAATAAGTGATACAGATAGTGGCATTTATAAGAGCATACTAGGAGAGAGAAACATAAACAATTTCAAACAAAGAGAACACAGCTAAGCAAGATGCATGTGACTAGTTTTAATCTGAGGGCACTAAACCAACAAGTCCACAGGGAGTTGGTAGATGATGGCAAAGTCTGGAAGGGTGAGGTAGTGAAAACAAGTTAAATGTTTCATCTTTGTTTACAAAGTATAGCTTATACATTTTTGGATTCATACTTGTTACCTCCTTAAGTATGTATCACCTATATATCCTCCTATGCCCACATCCATACTGTTTCAACTCAAATCAAGCATAACTCCAACTTTTTGCAGCTCTATTTAGTCAGTGGTCGGAGTTTCATGAAAAAGCCACATTGTGATTCTTTTGTATAGACCAGTAATGGTTAGGATTTCTGTCTAAAGTTTTTTTTTTTTAGGGTCCTTAGAGATCATTTAAAATTTCAACACTTGTCCCTGCTTCACCTTGTTCTGATTCAATTGACATTGGAAAAGTTATGGAAAGAGTGTTTAATATAATCTGAACTCACCAGGTATCTATTGTTTGGTGTACATAAAGATCTGAGAAGTAGACTTCGATGGATGTAAAAATAAACATTGTGGATATAGAACATAATTAGAAATAGCGAGAGTCACTTGACCAGAGAGCAATCACAATGGATCGACTTCATCTCCCACACCCATGGGGACAAGTTTATCTTGGTAAAAATATCAGCAACTGAAGAGTTAAAGTGTTATCACTGGGAAAAATGATTATGAAAAGAAATCTATGGAATGTTTTCATATATGGGCTGCAACTTTCCAAGAGGCTTTAAATTTCAGGTGAATGTTTTATTATTTGAAATCTTGAGTGGATTACAGACTCTGCAAATTTTACAGACTGTTCAAAGTTACATTCTGTTCCATCCCGGAATGAATCCATTACCTTTTGGTTCATGCACTTGTGACACACTTCATCAGCTTAGAGACAATCTGTGTTGGAGAGTGTTCTAAACCAATGTGTGCGTACCAGCTGCAGGTCTGACAAGAAACATTTATTCTCATGTTGTTGTAGTCCTACTCTCACATCCGTACATGACTACTGCAAAAACCAGTAGCATTTACTCTCACATATGGGATATCAAATTTGTTTTTACATGTTGCCTGCTATATTTAGGCTCTTGGTTCATACTTCATGTACCCATGTAGTGTTGTATTTAAATCCAGTTTGAAACAGAGCTTTATTTGAAGAAGGTTTTGCCCACCAGCAGCGTTCTATTCTCACCAGCACCTCTTACCTTGGTGTGACATCTCAAAACTCAGAAACTCTTACATGTTGATATGAATATCAATTTCATTTTAGGAGAGTTTAAACAGAGAAGTGACAAAATCAGGGTGCCTATTTTACCAGGTTTCTCCAGGCAGAAAACTGAAGCTTGATGTTGTTCAGTTGCTCAGTCGTGTCCAACTCTTTGCAACCCCATAGACTGCAGCATGCTGGGCTTCCCTGTCCTTCACCATCTACCAGAGTTTGCTCAAACTCCTGTTCATTATGTTGGTGATGCTATCCAAGCATTTTGTCCTCTGTCATCCCCTTGTCCTCCTGCCCTCAGTCGTTGAAATTGAAATGGTTAGAAGGCAGCGTTCATACAGCTTATGGGCTCCTTGACTACATTTTTTCTTGCAAGAATTTTCTTAGGTATTTTTCAAGTGTGACCTTTCATTCATATAATAGCAAATAACAGAATTAGAAGAAACCAATTTGAAACAATGGATTGTTTCTACCCTGACAATCTGTACACAAAGGAACCAGTGGGAACCACAAAGATCTGGGGGCCAAGCTTTTAAGAATATTTTAGGTTGGCAAATACTAACTAGTATGCTTTCCATTTCAACAATTCTTATTCTGATACAGAATATCCTTTTCTAGAAGGCTTCCAGTGTGGCTGCCTCCTGCTGGAAGCATGGGAGAAGGAATCAGGGCACTGTTTGTCTGTCTTTACAAGACACTGGACTCAACTCTAAGAAGTTCCTGGATCTTCCCTGGATCCTGACCACCACATGGCCAACGATACTGGTGACAGTTTTGTTTTGCCTGTTAAAGTGTTTAATGTCAAAGATTCTTTCGGTTTCCTGATGTGGGTGACATGTGGGGCCCAGTGATGATTTTTCCTTTGAGAAACTTTCTTGCTAGTTCCCACCTGAGGGTGAGGCCCCTGTCCAATGATGAGAAACCTGTGCCTCCAGGGAGAGCAAATTTATGCTAGTTTAAACCTGACCAACTTCTGTCTGCATGGTAGATTTAGACCTCTCTGTCTTGTCTAGGACTTTCTGTGGTTGCTTACATGGTAAAGAATCTGCATGCAGTGCAGGAGAATTGGGTTCATCTCTGGATTGGGAAGATCCCCTGGAGAAGGGAATGGTAACCTACTCCAGTATTCTTGCCTGCAGAATCCCATGGACAGAGGAGGCTGGAGGGCTACAGTCCATGTGGTCACAAACAGTCAGACATGTCTGAAGGATGAATACTTTGACTTTTCAATCCTGTCTGCACTGATTATGTTTAGACAAGACTGCTTGCTTTCTGCAATGAGAATATTGACACCTGACCATGTTCTGTGTGCATGAGGACGTGGAGACCTGGGTGCGGACTGGGCCTGGCCTCCGTCCTGGCAAACTCCGTGCCTGTGTCTGAATGTCAGTGCTCAGAGGTCTGGGGCCTGGAGCTGAGGTGGGCTTCTCTGGGTAATGTGCCCTCCTCTGAGTGGGGTTCCATGGCCCTCCCAGGGGTCAGTGCTGCAGTAGGGCTCTTAGTCTATCCTCCTGCCAGGCTCACCTGCCCTGAGGCTCATGGAGACCCCTCAGGTGGGCTACTTGGTAATTATTCCAGTGTTTCAGTGCATTCAGTTTGAGTAGGGAGGCAGGTTCACCTGGCTAATTGATTCCGGGGAACAAGGATCAGGCAAAAATCCAACGGGCAGCAGGTGAGGTTGCTATGTGATCGCCTTCCCGTCGGCTGTCCCTGCTCAGCCGACACCAGACCTGCCCCTAGTCTTCTAGCCCCACACCTTGTGTGTTTTCTCAACACCTCAGTGGGAAAACAAAGAACGGAGCCCACTGGAACCAAGGCAGTGTGTTCAGCATTATCGTGACAGCTGTCAAAACAGTTAGTATCAGACATAAACAAAGGCAGGAGTGGGGACTTCTCTGGGACGAGAGAAGGTTCCAGGAACCCAGGAGGTTGCAGGAACCCAGTTGTTTCCGCCTTTGGGGCCCAGCCATCAGGGACCTGGTGTCCTAACCAAGAGTCATGCAGCCCCAGATGCAGGGTTTGGGGACCGTGTGGGTCTCACCCCATCCACACGGGTCCGGATCCTGTGCCCAGAGGCCCCGTGTCTGCTCTTCACCTCTGTGTGTCTTGCCCCTTGGAGATCCCCAACAACTGAATTGAGGGTGTTGCCCTGATTAACCTGTGGTCTTTCTTCTCTTCATCTTGGGACATTCACGTGAGGTCAGGCCCCTTTGAATGGGTTGCTGCTCTGTGTTCTGCTGGGTGAAAATCTTTGGTGGTGTCATATTAACATCATAGTGTATCACAAACCTAATCTGTAGGGTCGCCACTGTCTGGGGTCCCCTAGATGGATTTTCTGTGATGTAATTTTTATTTTCTATTGGAGTCAGGTTGATTTCCATTGTTTTATTAGTTTTAGCTGTACAGGAACTTAATTTGATTCTCTATAGAAGTGAATCTATTCTTTTTCCATGTATTCCCTCATATAGATTATTACAGTCTCTTTAGTAGAGTTCCCTGTTCTTTTCACTAGGTCCTATTTGCTTATCAATTTGTTAGATATTAGTGTGTATATAAATCCTAAACTCTTTATCCCTTCTTTTTTTCTTTTGATAATCATAATTTGATTTTCGCACACTGTGAAGTCCGTTTTGTGTATTAGTCATTGGTATGAATTTATAGACTATGCCTGTAAGAGATATCTCATGATATGTGTCTTTCTGTCTCGAGTTCCCTCACTTGGGGTGACGATTTCTTAGCACACCCATGCTGCTGACAGCATCCTTGTTTCACTCTGTTTTATGGTTGAGTGGTGTTCCAATTATAGATGCACTGCCTTCTCTTCACTTTTCTTCCACTGGACCTTTTGGTGGATTCCATGTCTTGCCTATTGAAACAGTGCTGCCCTGAAAATCAAGGTGCAAGTGTCATTTTGAATGGTGAATTTCTGTGGACCATGCTTCCCTGATGGCTCAGTTGGGAAAGAATCTGCCTGCAATGCAGGAGACCCCAGTTCGATTCCTGGGACAGGAAGATCCACTGGAGAACGGATGGGCTACCCACTCCAGTATTCTTGGGCTTCCTTTGTGGCTCAGCTGGTAAAGAATCTGCCTGCAATGTGGGAGACCTCGGCTTGATCCCTGGGTTGGCAAGATCCCCTGGAGAAGGGAAAGGCTACCCACTCCAGTGTTCTGGCCTAGAGAATTCCATGGACTGTATAGTCCATAGTGTTGCAAAGTGTTGAACACGACTGAGTGACTTTCACTTCACATTCTCTGGACCTAGGCCCATGAGTGGGATTGCAGGGTCATGTGATATGTCTATGTCTTGTATTTCTTGGAAGTTCCATGGTGTTTTTCATAGTGACTTCACCATTTACATTCCCAAAAACCTTGTAGGAGGATTTCATTTTCCGTATATTCATTGCAGATGTTTTATTTTGTTTATTTATTTAATCTTTATTCTTTGTAGATCATTTTGATGATGGCCACTGTGAACAGCATGAGGTGATAATTTACTGTGGTTTTGATTGGCATTGATTTAATAATTATTGGTGTGGACTATCTATCCATGTGCTTTTATTATTTTATACTTTGTGAGTACAATTTGTCTCTTGGAACTGGCCTCTTGCAACTTGGCCCTGCTTGGAATTCTTTTCGGATGAAATACCCCAGGACATTTCTTGAGGGCAGATGTCATTTAAAGCCCTGTCAAACTTGTGACTATTTAGAGCCCTTCAGCACCTATTTTATGGCTTCCCTGCTCACTCAGTGGTAAAAGAATCCACCTGCAATGCAGGAGACTTTCAGGAGACCTGGGCTCGATCCCTGGTTTGGGAAGATTCCCTGAAGAAGGAAATGGCAAACCACTCCAGTATTCTTGCCTGGAGAATCCCATTGACATCCTTTGTCCTGGCAGGCTACAGTCCATGGGGTTGCAAAGAGTCTGACAGGACTGAGCAACTAAACAACAAAAAATGCACCAGTTTTGACATGTAAATATTGATCTGTACCAGCTAATTACTGCCCCCACCCCCTGACACCTTTCCATTTTGGTAAGCCTAAGTTTCTGAGTCTGTGAATCTGTTTGCATTTTGTAATGACGCTCATTTGTATCCATTTTTAGATTCCACAGAAGTGATACTCTCTATTATCTTTCCCTTCCTCAGTTATTTCACTTCGTTTGATCACCTCTAGTTTCTTCCCTGTAACTGGAAATGGCATAATTTCATCCTTTTTTATGTCTGAGCAATATTGCTTTGCATATATGTACCTCATTTTCTGTATCCATTCGTCTGTTGTTGTACACTTAAGTTGCTCCCCTGTCTTGGCTATTGTACCTAGTGCTGCCATGATCTTTGGAGTGCAGGTATCTTTTAAAATTTTGCGTTTTTTTCTGGATTTACTTCTAGGTATTGGATTTCTGGATCACTGGGTACCTCTATGCTTAGTTTTTAAAAGAATCTCCATAATGTTCTACCTATTGGGTGTACCAATTTACATTCCCACCAACAGTGTAGGAGGGTTTCTTTCTTTCCACACCCTCTGCAGAATTTATTGTTGTAGGTTTTTGATGTGGCCATTCTGACCAATGTGAGGTGATACCTCATGGTACATTTGATTTGCGTTTCTCAAAGCGCTAGTGATACTGAACATCTTTTCATGTGCTTTTATCACCGTCTCTATGACCTCTTTAGAGAAACATGCATTTAGACCTTTGCCTGATTGTTTTTGTTGAGTTTTTTTTTTTAATTGAACTGTACTAATAATTTGTATGTGTTGAAGAGAAAGTTCTTGTGAAATCAACCCTGAATA
Organism: Cervus canadensis; assembly: GCF_019320065.1. Lineage (NCBI taxonomy): Eukaryota > Metazoa > Chordata > Mammalia > Artiodactyla > Cervidae > Cervus > Cervus canadensis. The sequence goes on from NC_057389.1 coordinate 160,428, forward strand.
TTCACTGGAAGTACTGAAACTCCAATCTTTTGGCCACATGGTGCAAAGAGTTGACTCATTGGAAAAGACCCTGATGCTGGGAAAGATTGAGGACAGGAAGAGACGTGGGCAGCAGAGGATGAGATGTTTGGATGATTTTACCCACTCACAGACATGAGTTTGAGCAAACTCCCAGAGATAGTCAAGGACAGCGAGGCCTGGAGTGCTGCAGTCCATGGGGTCACAAAGAGTCAGACATGACTTAGCAACTGAACAACTACAAAACCCTGAATCCTCCTGAATATTAACTGCCTAGCAATTCAGCTGGCATTTAATATTCAGCTGTACAGTATGAAAAGACAAAAAGATATTACACTGAAAGATAAATTCCCCTGGTTTGTAGGTGCTCAATATGCTACTGGAGAAGAGTGAAGAAATAAATCCAGAAGGAATGAAAAGGCTAAGTAAAAACAGAAACAGTTGGGGGTGTGTCTGGTGGTATAAGTAAAGTCCGATTCTGTAAAGAGCAATCTTGCATTGGAACCTGGAATGTTAGGTCTGTGAATCCAGGTGAATTAGAAGTGGTCAAGAAGAAGATAGCAAGAGTGAACATTGACATTTGAAGAATAAGTGACCTAAGTTGGATGGGTTAGTGTTAGGTTTAGAATGTGGTCCACTGGAGAAGGGAATGGCAAACCACTTCAGTATTCTTGCCTTGAGAACCCCATGAATAGTATGAAAAGGCAAAAAGATAAGACACTGAAAGATGAACTCCCCAGGTGGGTAGGTACCCAATATGCTACTGGAGATCAGTGGAGAAATAACTCCAGAAAAAATGAAGGGATGGAGCCAAAGCTAAAACAACACCCAGTTGTGTATGGGACTTGTGATAAGAAGCAAGGTTTGATGCTGTAAGAGCAATATTGCATAGGAACCTGGAATGTTAGGTCCATGAATCAAGGCTAATTGGAAGTGGTCAGAGAGGAGATGACAAGAGTGAATATCGACATTCTAGGAATCAGCAAGCTAAGGTGAACTGGTATGGGTGACTTTAACTCAGATGACAATTATATCTACTACTGCAGGCAGGAATCCCTTAGCAGAAGTGGAGTAGCCATCATAGTCAACAAAGGAATCTGAGATACAGAAATTGGATGCAATCTCAAAAATGACAGAATGATCCCTGTTCATTTCCAAGGCGAACCATTCAATATCACAGTAATCCAAGTCTATCCCCAACCAGTAATGATGAAGAAGCTGAAGTTGAACAGTTCTATGAAGACCTACAAGACCTTCTAGAACTAACACCCAAAGAAGATGTCCTTTTCATTATAGGGGACTGGGATGCAAAAGTAGGAGGTCAAGAAATACCTGGAGTAACAGGCAAATTTGGCCCTGGAGTACAGAATGAAGCAGGGCAAAGGCTAGTAGAGTTCTTCCAAGAGAATGCACTGGTCATAGCAAACACTGACTTCCAACAACACGAGAGAAGACTCTACACGTGGACATCAACAGTTGCATGACACTGAAATCAGATTGATTATATTATTTGCAGCCAAAGATGGAGAAGCTCTATACAGTCAGCAAAAACAAGACTGGGAGCCAACTGTGACTCAGATCACGAACTCCTTATTGCCAAATTCAGAGTGAAATTGAAGAAAGTGGAGAAAACCACTAGACCATTCAGGTATGACCTAAATCAAATCCCTTATGACTATACAGTGGAAGAGAGAAATAGATTTAAGGGACTAGATCTGATAGAGTGCTTGATGAACTATGGATGAAGGTTCATGGCATTGTAGAGGAGACACTAATCAAGACTATCCCCAAAAATACAGAAAAGAAAAAGAAATACAAAAAAGTGAAATGGCTGTCTGAGGAGGCCTTACAAATAGCTGTGAAAGAGGGAAGTGAAAAGCAAAGGAGAAAAGGAAAGATATATGCATTTGATGCAGAGTTCCAAAGGATAGCAAGGATAGATAAGAAAGCCTTCCTCAGCAATCAGTGCAAAGAAGTAGAGGAAAACAATGGAATGGGAAAGACTAGAGATCTCTTCAAGAAAATCAGAGATACCAAGGGAACATTTTATGCAAAGATGAGTTCAACAAAGGACAGAAATGGTAGGGACCTAAGAGAAGCAGAAGATATTAAGAAGAGGTGGCAAGAATACACAGAAGAACTGTACAAAAAAGATCTTCATGACCCAGATAATCATGATGGTGTGATCACTCACCTAGAGCCAGACATCCTGGAATGTGAAGTCAAGTGGGCCTTAGGAAGTATCCCTACGAACAAAGCTAGTGGTGGTGATGAAATTCCACTTGAGCTATTTCAAATCCTAAAAGATGATGCTGTGAAAGTGCTGCACTCAATATGCCAGCAAATTTGGAAAACTCAGCAGTGGCCACAGGACTGGAAAACGTCAGTTTTCATCCCAATCCCAAAGAATGGCAATGCTAAAGACTGCTCAAACTAACCCACAACTGCACACATCTTATATGCTTGCAAAGTAATGCTTAAAATTCTCCAAGCCAGGCTTAGCAATTTGTGAACCGTGAACTTCCAGATGTTAAAGCTGGTTTTAGAAAAGGCAGAGCAACTAGAGATCACATTGCCAACATCCGCTGGGTCATGAAAAAAGTAAGAGAGTTCCAGAAAAACATCTGTTTCTGCTTATTGACTATGCCAAAGCCTTTGACTATGTGGGTCACAATAAACTGGGGAAAATTCTGAAAGAGATGGGAATACCAGACCACTGACCTGCCTCTTGAGAAACCTGTATACAGGTCAGGAAACAACAGTTAGAACTGGACATAGAACAACAGACTGGTTCCAAATAGGAAAACGAGTATGTCAAGGCTGTATATTGTCACCCTGCTTATTTAACTTATATGTAGAGTACATCATGAGAAATGCTGGGCTGGAGGAAGCACAAGCTGGAATCAAGATTGCCAGGAGAAATATCAATAACCTCAGATATGCAGATGACATCACCCTTATGGCGCAAAAAGAAGAACTGAAGAGGCTCTTGATGAAAGTGAAAGAGGAGAGTGAAAAAGTTCGTTTAAAGCTCAACATTCAGAAATCTAAGATCATGGCATCCGGTCCCATCACTTCATGGCAAATAGATGGGGAAACAGTGGAAACAGTGGCTGACTTTATTTTTGGGGGCTCCAAAATCACTGCAGATGGTGATTGCAGCCATGAAATTAAAAGACTCTTACTACTTGGAAGAAAAGTTATGATCAACCAAGACAGCATATAAAAAGCAGACATATTACTTTGCCAACAAAGTTCCATCTAGTCAGGGCTATGGTTTTTCCAGTGGTCATGTATGAATGTGAGTATTGGACTATAAAGAAAGCTGAGCACAGAAGAGTTGGTGCTTTTGAACTGTGGTGTTGGAGAAGACACTTGAGAGTCCCTTGGACTGCAAGGAGATCCAACCAGTCCCTCCGAAAGGAGATCAGTCTTGCGTGTTCATTGGAAGGACTGATGTTGAAGCTGAAACTCCAATACTTTGGCCACCTGATGTGAAGAGCTGACTCATTTGAAAAGACCCTGATGCTGGGAAAGATTGAAGGCAGGAGGAGAAGGGGACGACAGAGGATGAGATGGTTGGATGGCATCACAACTCAATGGACATGAATTTGAGTAAACTCCGGGAGTTGGTGATGGATAGGGAGGCCTGGTGTGCTAGAGTCCATTGGGTCGCAAAGAGTCGGACACGACTGAGCCACTGAACTGACTGATGTTTCTATCATATGCTGGAGCAGCAATTGCGTCACACTCGAGTGACTCTGAGGAGATACCCCACGTCCAGGGGCAAAGGAGAAGCCCCAGAAAGATGGTACAAGGGGCACAGTCACATTCAGAATCAAACCCCACACCTGCCAGAGACACTCAGAGGGCTCAAACGCACCCTGTGCACACCAGGACCTCAGCCACACAGAGACTGAGACAGAACTGTGTCTGGGTGTGTCCTGAGGAGATACGGGTCAGCAGTGTGCTGCCGCAGGAACAGGGACTCTGGGGGCAGTAGACCTGGGTATGGCATAAGCCCTCTTGGAGAAGTTCACCGTTAACCCACCATGGAGCCACCAGGATGTCCACAGGTCTGGGGAAACAGACTCTTGGAGGGCACAATAGAAACTAGTGCACACCAGGACCCAGGGGAAAGGAGCAGTGACCCACAGGAGACTGACCAAGACGTGCCCGTGAGTGTCCAGGAGTCTCTGCTGGAGGCGTGGGTTGGTGGCGGCCTGCTGCAGGGTTGGGGGCCTGACTGTAGCAGGGCCCGCACGGCATGTTTTGAAGGAGGTCGCCGTTATCTTCATCACCTCCACCATAGTTTGGCCTCAGGTCAAAAAACAGAGAGGGAACACAGCCTCACCCTTCAACAGAAAATTGGATTTCCATCAGAGGGCAGACAGGCTGAAAACCACAATCACAGAAAACTAACCAATCTGATCACATGGATCACAGCCTTGTCTAATTCAATGAAACTACGAACCATGCTGTGTAGAGCCAGCCAAGACGAACGGGTCATGGTGGAGATTTCTGACAAAACATGGGCCACTGGAGAAGGCAATGGCAAACCACTTCAGTATTCTTGCTTTGAGAACCCCATGAGCAGTATGAAAAGGCAAAAAGAAAGGACACTGAAACATAAGCTCCCCAGGTCGGTAGGTGCCCAATATGCTCCTGGAGATCAGTGGAGAAATAACTCCGGAAAGAATGAAGAGAGAGAGCCAAAGCAAAAGCAACACCCAGTTTTGGATGTGACTGATGATGGAGGTAAAGTCCGACGCTGTAAAGAGCAATATTGCATAGGAACCTGGAATGTTAGGTCCATGAATCAAGGCAAATTAGAAGTGGTCAAACAGGAGATGGCAAGAGTCAACATTGGTATTTCAGGAATCAGCGAAATAAAGTGGACGAGAATGGGTGAATATAATTCAGATGACCATTATGTCTTTTGGGCAAGAATTCCTTAGAAGAAAAGGAGTAGCCTTGATAGTCAACAAAAGAGTCTGATGCAGTACTTGGATGCAATCTCCAAAATGACAGAATGATCTCTGTTCATTTCCAAGGCGAACTATTCAATATCACAGTAATCCAAGTCTATGCCCCGACCCATAAGGCTGAAGAAGCTGAAATTGAATGGTTCTATGAAGACCTACAAGACCTTCTAGAACTAACACCCAAAAAAGTGTCCTTTTCATTAAAGGGGACTGGAATGCAAAAGTAGGAAATCAAGAAATACCTGGAGTAACAGGCAAATTTGGCCTTGGAGTACAGAATGAAGCAGGGCAAACCCTAATAGAGTTTTGCCAAAAGAATGCATTCATCATAGCAAACATCCTCTTCTGACAACACAAGGGAAGACTCTACACATGGACATCACCAGATGGTCAATACTGTAATCAGGTTGATTATATTCTTTGCAGCCAAAGATGGAGAAGCTCTATACAGTCAGCAAAAAGAAGACTGGCAGCTGACTGTGGCTCAGACCATGAACTCCTTATTGCCAAATTCAGACTTAAATAGAAGAAAATAGGAAAAACCACTAGACCATTCAAGTATGACCTAAATCAAAACCCTTATGACTGTATAGTAGAAGTGACAAATAGATTCAAGGGATTATATCTCTAGAGAGAGTGCCTGAATAACTATGGATGGAGCTTTGTGACATTGTACAGGAGGCAGTGATCAAGACCATCCCCAAGAAAAAGAAATGCCAAAGTCAAAATGGATGTCTCAGGAGGCCTTACAAATAGCTTTGAAAAGAAGAGAAGTGAAGGGCAAAGAAAAAAAGAAAGATATACCCATTTGACTGCAGAGTTCCAAAGAAGAGCCAGGAGAGATAAGAAAGCCTTTCATCCCTGACCTGTCTGAAGATGTATCTGCTGCCTTGGAGGATATGCAAAATCAAGTGAAAGCCATGTCTAATGAACTGTTGTTATAGTAATCTTGATCATACTGCTTTGTGGGCCCTGCTTCCTACAATGCCTCGTGAATTTTGTAACCCAGAGGTTGATAGCATTCTCTCACGTGGGTGGCAGGAGGGCTAAGGTACAATATATCTCAAAAAATGATGCTCGTTATGGAAACTAAGAGCATCAAGAGGGGGGAATGAAGAAGGAATTCATAGGGCCTGGACTCCATCTCAGGCCTGTCTGTGCTGATCGTGTGAGGCCACCTCTCCAGTGGACTCTGAACTCTGTGCTTAGCACCTGTGGGAATGACAATGGAAGGATAAGACTCCCCTCTGGGCAGGGGAATCTTGAAGAAGAGAAAACAGACACTAATCACCCCTGCCTCGGACACTATCTATCAGAATGTAAGCACAGGCTTATCAGTTATTAACTATTTGGAATGTAACTGCGGGCTTATTGATTATTGACTGTTTGAACACATAACACGTGAATGATGGGGTTATTGTAGTTGTATTTACCCTTCCTTTGTTTATGTAAGTCTCAAGGGAATTGGGGTAGTGGGTTTGGATGCGTACACATGGGGTATAAAAGATTTTCACAAATGCTGATCGGGGTCCTTGGCTAAGAGGAGACGCTGCCTTGGGCCCGCCAGTGTAATAAACTGCACTCCACTAAAAAAAAAAAAAAAAAGAAAGCCTCTCTCAGTGATCAGTGCAAGGAAATAGAGGAAAACAATAGAATGGGAAGGATTAGAGATCTCTTCAAGAAAATTAGAGATACCAAGGGAACATTTCATGCAAAGATGGGCACAATAAAGGACAGGAATGGTAGGGACCTAACAGAAGCAGAAGACATTAAGAAGAGATGGCAAGAATACACAGAAGAACTGTACAAAAAAGATCTTCCCAACCCAGATAATCATGATGGTGTGATCACGCACCTAGAGCCAGACATCCTGGAATGTGAAATCAAGTGGGCCTTAGGAAGCATCACTATGAACAAAGCTAGTGAAGGTGATGAAATTCCAGTTGAGCTATTTCAAATCTTAAAAGATGATGTTGTGAAAGTGCTGCGCTCAATGTTCCAGCCAATTTATAAAACTTAGGAGTGGCCACAGGACTGGAAAGGTCGATTTTCATTCCAATCCCAAAGAAAGACAATGCCAAAGAATGCTCAAACTAGGGTACAACTGCACTCATCTCACATGCTGGCAAAGTAATGCTCACAATTCTCCAAGTCAGGTTTCAAAGGAGCATGAACCATGAACTTCCAGATGTTCAAGCTGAATTTCGAGAAGCCAGAGGAACCAGAAATGAAATTGCCAACAACCATTGGATCATCAAAAAAGCAAGAGAATTTCAGAAAAACATTTATTTCTGCTTTATTGACTATGCCAAAATTTTGACTGTGTGGATTACAACAAAGTGTGGAAAATTCTTCAAGAGATGGGAATACCAGACCACCTGACCTGCCTCCTGATAAATCTATATGCAGGTTAGGAAGCAACAGTTGTAACTGGACATGGAATAACAGACTGGTTCCAAATAGGGAAAGGAGAACGTCAAGGCTGTATATTGTCACCCTGCTTATTTAACTTATATGCAGAGTACATCATGAGAAATGCTGGACTGGATGAAGCACAAACTGGAATCGAGATTGCTGGGAGAAATATCAATAACCTCAGATATGTGGATGACACCACCCTTATGGCAGAAAGTGAAGAACTAAAGAACCTCTTGATGAAAGTGAAAGAGGAGAGTAAAAAAGTTGGCTTCAAACTCAACATTCAGAAAACTAAGATCATGGCATCTGGTCCCATCACTTCATGCAAGTAGATGGGAAAACAGTGGCTGACTTTATATTTTTGGGCTTCTAAATCACTGTAGATGGTGAGTGCAGCCATGAAATTCAGAGACGCTTGCTCCTTGGAGGAAAAGAAAGAAAAGAAAAGAAGAAAAGAACCCCTAGATAGCATATTAAAAACCAGAAATATTACTTTGCTAACAAAGGTCCGTCTAGTCAAAACTATGGTTTTTCATGTATGTATGGGTGTGCGAGTTGGACTATAGAGTAGTCATGTATGGATGTAAGAATTGGACTATAAAGTAAGCTGAGAGCTGAAGAATTGATGTTTTTGAACTGTGGTGTTAGAGAAGGCTCTTGAGAGTCCCTTGGACAGCAGAGAGATCCAACCAGTCCATCCTAAAGGAAATCAGTCCTGAATATCCATTGGAAGGACTGATGCTAAAGCTGAAACTCCAATACTTTGGCCACCTGATGTGAGGAAGTGACTCATTGGAAAAGACCCTGATGCTGGGAATGATTGAAGGCAGCAGGAGAAAGGGGCAACAGAGGATGAGAGGGTTAGATGGCATCACTGACTCCATGGACATGAATTTGAGCAAACTCCAGGAGTTGGTGGTGGACAGGGAGGCCTGGCGTGCTGCAGTCCATGGGGTCACAAAGAGTCAGACATGACTGAACGACTTAACTGATGGTTTGGGTAGAGGAATTCATATGGTTAAAGCTAGGCTCAAGGCAAAGATAGGTTCATGGATAAGTACAGAACCTGAGGATGTGGCTGGTCATAGGGTTTCTTTAATAAGTAGTTTGACTGCATCGCCAATAGTTTGGAGTAGGCTGTATGGCCCTACAACATTTGGGCCTTTTCAGAACTGTGTATAGCCTAGAACTTTTCATTCTACTAGTGTCAAGAATGCTATAGCTAGGAGGATGGGCATAATAACTATTAGAATATTATGAACAGTTTGTTAAGGATAGGATTTAAATCTCTGATCATACAGGTTCAAGTTTTATGCAATTATCAGGTTCTTCCACCTTAAATAAGGCCTGTTTTTGGGTGAAAATATTTTACTTATCCATTAAGATAAAATTATTCATTGTTTTAAGGCACTTATTTAACGTTGGCCTTATTTCTCTTGTCCTTTCCTACTGGGAAAATTGTATAATAGATGGAAACCGACCTGAATGACTCTGGTCTGAACTCAGATCATATAGAACTTTAATTGTTGAACAAAACAAACCTTTAATACTGGTCACACCATTCAGGTGTCCTGATCCAACATCAAGGTTGTAAACACTGTTGTTAATATGAACTCTAAAATAGGACTGTGCTATTATCCCTAGGGTTACTTGTTTCATTGATCAATTTCTCGGATCAATAAGTGATAATTTGATTTGACTGGGTGGTCTTGGCTTTAAAAGTCACTTGGAGGATCTTTAGTTCTCCAAGGTCACCCCAATGAAAATCATTAGCTCATTAAAAGTTCTGTTATCCCTTGGTTTAACTTTATTGGGGGGGGGGTAATTAATTGAAGTTCCATAGGGTCTTCTCGTCTCATTGGTTTTTTTCCCCTGACTTCATGGGTAGGTCAGTTTCACTGATGAGAAGTAAGAGTAAAACCCTTGTGCGGCCATTTATACAAGCCCTTATTTAGAGAACCAATGAGTAGGCTGCATTTGCACAGTCAGGACACCACAGCTGTTTAACGATTGTCCCTGGGCACGCAGTGCCTCTAATACTAGTGATGACAGAGATGATGTTTTTGGTAAACAGGCAGGGTTTATGTTTGCCGAGTTCTTTTTCTTCTTTTCATCTTTGCTTGAGTAAATGCTTCTCTCTGTTGGGTTAACAGTGCAGTTAATAATCTAATATTATATTATTTTTATTTACTGTTCACCATCAAGGAATAATACTAGTTGCTGACACAAACTTGTGCAAGGAGTCTTAGGGAGTTTTATGGTTTTCCTTTTCAGGTTTACAAGACCAGAAGCATGGATATACTACGAAGACGTCTCTTCATTTCAGATTATTTTAGATAATGCTAGTTACTGGCATTGATAGTAGGATAAGGAAAAACAAATAATAGATGCTAGTTGTCCAGTGATGATAAAGGGATGTTCTACTGGTTGTCCTCCAATTCATGCGAGTGTTAAGAGGTTCACTACTAGAATTCAGAACAGGCACTGGCTGAATGGTCTGAATGTCATGCTTTGTTGTTTGCATGTATGAAGTAATGGCATTAATACTAAGATTAGGATAGAGAAGATTTGAGCTAAAATTCTGCCTAGTTTGCTAGGGCTTGATCGTAGGACTGCATATGTGAATAAGAAGTATCATTCTGGCTTGATGTGTGAAGGTGTGTTGAGAGGTTTGCCGGGTGTAGCTATCTGGGTCTCCTAGTAGGTCAGGTGAAAATAGGACTAGTATTTTTAACCCCAGAACTAGTAGCAAGGCACCCAAGATGTCTTTCAATGTATAATATAGATGAAATGGGATCTTGTCTATATCAGATGAAATTCCTACTGAGTTATTTGATCCTGTTTCATGGAGAGATAGTAAATGGACTATAGTAAGTGCTGCAATAAATGAGCTTGTAGAGAAGGGGAAACAACCATGTTACTAGTTGGTCATAATTAGTTGTTATTACAGAAATTACTTGTGTAAATTTACATTATGCTGATGAGTAAGGTGATGAGGAAAGAGGAAATACAGTGTGATTAGCCCCTTTGATATGATACTAATATAGACATTTGTATTTGAATAAGGGAGGTGGTTTTTGGCAAAATATCCTCTCCTCAGATTCAGTCTAGAAGGGGGATGCTGACTTTTGGCTGGTTAAGTTTAAATAAGGGGTCAGGCAGTGTATGATAGTGGAAAAGTGTCCTTGAATACATTTGAATAGTTGAACTTCAGCTTTTGTGTTACTGCTAGTTTTGAGTGCCAAGATGAAGCCTAGAACATTCAGGGCCAGGGCAGTTCTTTTGAGGTAGTAAGGTATGGTTATTTGTGTTGGGGGAATGTTGTTGGAGATAATAAAGCCAGCAAAAATACTTCTAAGTAGTAGGCATTTAATTGATTAGGATGGGTGTGTTCTTGTTAATGATAATCAGAGTAGAAAATTGCGGCCGTCCTAGTAGCATGAAGAAGATAGTGAGGATGCTGGAGACGGCTGTGAGTGAGGTGGCAGTTTGTGCAGGGGATCAGGCATTGGTATAAGGCATATTCACAGTTTCAATATTTAGGTCTTTAGAGTAGAATCCAGTGAGGAAAGGCATTCCTGTTAATGCTAAGCTGCCAATGATAAGTGCAGTTGTAGTAAAAGGCGTAGCTTTAAACAGGCCTCCTATTTTTTGAATATCTTGTTCATCATTTAGTTTGTGAATAATCTGGGTTACATAAATAGAATGGCCTTGAAAAAGTCAAGAGCATTTTTTTTGGAGAAAGAGGAATGCAGAGTAGAGTTGGTTGATGCCAATTGTTACTATCATGAGGCCTAATTGGTTGGAGGTGGAGAAAGCAATGATTTATTTTGATATCGTTCTGGGTAATGGCACATATTGCTATAAATGTTGTGATAGCCCCTAGGCATAATGTAACTGATAGGGTATATTTATAGTTGTCTGTCAGAGGCTAGAAGTGGATGAGTAGGAACATATCTGCTACTACTATTGTGCTTGAGTGGAGTAGGGCTGAGACTGATGTGGGCCCTCTATTGCTGAGGATAATTATGGGTGTAGCCCAAATTGGCAAATTTTCCCGTTGCAGGTAATACTAAACCTAATATAGGCAAATTTGAATTAAGTTGAGCAAGAGAGTTCCAGAAAAGCATCTATTTCTGCTTTATTTACTATACCAAAGCCTTTGACTCTGTGGATCACAATAAACTGTGAAAAATTCTGAAAGAGATGGGAATACCAAACCACCTGACCTGCCTGTTGAGAAACCTGTATGCAGGTCAGGAAGCAACTGTTAAAAGTGGACTTCGAACAACAGACTGCTTCCAATTAGGAAAAGAAGCATGTCAAGGCTATATATTGTCACCCTGCTTATTTAACTTATATGCAGAGTACATCATGAGAAATGCTGGGCTGGAGGAAGTACAAACTGAAATCAAGATTACCAGGAGAAATATCAATAACCTCAGATATGCAGATGACACCACCCTTATGGCAGAAAGTGAAGTAGAACTAAAGAGCCTGTTGATGAAAATGAAAGAGGAGAGTGAACAAGTTGGCTTAAAACTCAACATTCAGAAAACTAAGATCATGGCATCTGGTCCTATCACTTCATGGCAAATAGTTGGGGAAACAGTGGAAACAGGGCTCCAAAATCACTGCAGATGGTGATTGCAGCCATGAAATTAAGAGACACTTGCTCCTTGGAAGGAAAGTTATGAGCAACCAAGTTAGCATATTAAAAAGCAGAGACATTACTTTGCCAACAAAGGTCCGTCTAGACAAGGCTATGGTTTTTTTCAGCAGTCATGTATGGATGTGAGAGTTGGACTATAAAGAAAGCTGAGCACTGAAGAATTGATGCTTTTGAACTGTGGTGTTGCAGAAGACTCTTGAGAGTCCCTTGGACTGCAAGGATATCTAACCATTCCATCCTGAAGGAGATCAGTCCTGGGTGTTCATTTGAAGGACTGATGTTGAAGCTGAAACTCCAATACTTTGGTCACCTGATGCAAAGAGCTGACTCATTGGAAAAGACCCTGATGCTGGGAGGGATTGGGGGCAGGAGGAGAAGGGGACGGCAAAGGATGAGATGGTTGGATGGCATCACCAACTCAATGGACATGAGGTTGGGTAAACTCTGGGAGGTGGTGATGGATGACGAGGCCTGGCGTGCTGAGGTTTTGGGGGTCGCAAAAAGTTGGACACGACTGAGCAACTGAACTGAGCTGAGGATAAAAATTAGTTGTAAGTGTCATGCATTGAAGTTAAGTAAGAATCATGTTGTTGTTTTAATAAAACCTGTATCAGCCTAGGGTTTGGAGAAGGCAATGGCACCCCACTCTAGGACTCTTGCCTGGAAAATCCCATGAATGGAGGAGCCTGGTAGGCTGTGGTCCATGGGGTCGCGAAGAATCAGACACGACGGAGTGACTTCACTTTCACTTTTCACTTTCATGCATTGGAGAAGGAAATGGCAACCCACTCCAGTGTAGTTGCCCGAAGAATCCCAGGGACGGAGGAGCCTGGTGGGCTGCCGTCTATGGGGTTGCACAGAGTCGGACAGGACTGAAGCGACTTAGCAGCAGCAGCAGCAGCAGCACAAAGTTATACAAAACAGGTCCACGCCCCCTGGCCCCGCTTTCTCACATCCACGCCCCGTGCCCTGCATTCCCACATCCACGCAGCGCAAGCCAGCAGTCTGCCTCCTCTTTCCAGTCAGTCTTTGGGCTTCGCTGAGGTGTTTTGGCCCTGGGGAAGGAAATGGCAACCCACTCCAGGATTCTTGCCTGGAACATCCCATGGACTAGGGGGCCTGGTGGGCTACAGTCCATGGGGTCGCAAAGAGTCAGACATAGCTGAGTGACTGAGGAGTTATACAAAATTGCCTGTAGTGCCGCTGTGTTTCCATCTGCCGTCCACACCATCATCCAGTGAGCAGGAAGGACATAATCCCTGCTCCTTCTCAGCCAGTGAGTAATTGGAAGAGATTATTAGTGGTAACAAGAATTAGTATTGTAACAAGGAAAAGGAGTGTTTGAAGAATCAGTCCATGTTGGGATCTGAGTGAATGGGTCATATTGGGAAGTCTACAATTGATCATGTGACAAATAGGGCCACCAGCACACATTATTGAGAAATAATGTATTTTAGAACTGAATGATAGATTATGGGTTTGTAGTGTGATTCAGTGCCAGTTTGAGATAATTATCTCTTGGCCTGTATACGTGAATATTATTGTTGGAACTAAACTAATGGTGAAGGCATATGAGATAATCTTACATATAGAAGGTATGTGGTGGTCTTATAAATGTTAGTGCTTGTTATTATGATCGATGATATAAATAGTGAGGCTAGAGTGAAAGAGGAAATTTAATTTATTACTTTTATTTGGAGTTGCACCAATTATTTGGTTCCTAACACCAATGGATAAAAGTTTGAAAAGGCCATGCTGTTAGTCAAGGGAGTATAGAATCAGCAATTCTTATCTACTTCTGTGCTAAGGGCAGAGCATGGTGGCTGAGCTGATGGCTGCGGATCCTGCAGGCTGAACGCTGAGCCCTGAATGTTGGAAGGTTGTCTGGAGTTACAGGACCTGCTTGCTCTCTCTGCTGAGATGATCTCCATGGGGACCCAGGTTCCCCCTCTTACTCTCTAGAAGCTATCAAACTGAAGCCACTCCTCATGGTGAGCTCTGAGGAACCTCAGGAAAGAGAAGAATACCTGCTTTCCAGCAGCCATCAGACTGCAGCCACTCCCCACTGTGATCCCCGAGGAAACTCAGGAAGGAGAAGTCAGGATGCTGGTCCCAGGTGGTAAGGTGTGTATCAAAGGGGATGATTTCAGTGAGATGGCTGGTGCATCTTCCCACACATAGAAAAGTGCTAAGTTCCTTAACTTTAGATGCTGCCCCCTGGTTTTGAAGTTCTAAAAGATTTCTACTGTATAAAACAACTCTCAACACCTGTAATATAATATTATTATGTCTATACGTATGAAATAGAGACTTTCCAAAGGACAACAAAGACAAATCTCAACATTCAGCACACTGGCACCAGTGGTGGGCACTCCCCAAAAGATGCAACTAGTGGGGCAATTAGAACACTCATCACCCCATTTCCCATAAGATTGTGGAATGGACGCTGACACTGGGAATTGTTACAGGGAAGAACAAAATCTGACTCCATGTTGAATGTTTTACTTTAACCTTTGCTTCCTGTTGGCCTGTTTGGTACAGGGATGCTGTCCATACATAATGGCCTGCCTCAGGAAACCCCACCCCTCTGCCTCTGTCCAGGACCTGTCCACCTGTGGATGGCTTCAGCAGGGAGAACGTAACACATCTCCTCCCGAGGCTGGCCATTCCAGGAGATATTTGCCAGATAAATGGCCTTTTTACTGTATTTCCTCACTTCCCTGCTCTGTGTTCTATGAAAGAGACTGGCATCCAGACCCTCACAAGATGGTTGCTTCGAGATATTAGTCTGCTATCTTCTCAGTCTGCCAGCTTTCCAAGTAAAGTCATCTTCCTTGCCTTAGAACCTCGCCTCTGATTTATCGCCCTGTTGTGAGGCGTGCAGAGCGAGCTTGGACTTGGTAACAATCCCACATGCATTGCAGTCAAAAAATCAAAACATAAACTGGAAGCAATATTGTAAGAGATTCAAAAAAGACTCTGAAAATGGACCATATAAAAAGATCTGAAACCAAAAACCAGAAGGAACTCAGTGGTTGTCTGAAATGTTTAGAAAGGTGTTAGATCCCCTCTTGCCCATACGCCCTGAAGCCACACTGGACTGTTAGGCCCTGTCCATTCAGTACACTCTCTCCAGACCCCAGCTGGAGGTGCTCTGCCCCCAGTGGCCTCCTGGGTCTCAGGAGTAGAAGAAATACAACCTAGGGGGTCTCCTCTGTGGTCCAGGGGAGAGTCACATCAGCCACCCTGTCTCCCTGCCCATAATAAATAAGGAGGGTTGTCAGCACCTGGGCAAGTGATGCTGTGGGCACCTGGACTGCCTCGTCCTTGTGAGATTTGGTGTGAAGACAACACAGAAGGAGAACCAGCCAAGAGGGATCCAGGGAGCAGTGAACCCCTCTTCACAGGGACCCTGTGAGTCCCAAGACTCACTCTGCCCACCCTGCTCTGACTTTTGGGAACTGGCCTTTGTCATTCTCTGGGCAGGAGGTGGGAAGGACAACCTGGTCTCTCTTCCACCTCCTGAGACCCAGGTGAGCCCTGGGGGCACCAGCACATCCACCTGGGGTCCAGAGAGGGTGTCCTGAACGCACAGGGCCTAACAGTTCAGTGAGGCCGGCCCTCGTCCACAGTGCACTGACCTGCTGCAGGGTCTCGGGTTCCCTGGCATCCAGCTCCCCCATTGCCAACCCCAGCTTGGTGTCTTGGGAGCTCCTCACTGGCGGGCACCCAGCAGGTGAAAGCTGCATGTCCAGCGAGAAGGAGGAGAAGCCGGTGGGGCAGGGGTCCAGCATGGAGTGTCCAAGGCCCCTCTGCTCCCCCAGGAACACCCAGCCCCGCCTGCCGTGGACTTTCTCCTCTTCAGTACGTGTCTTTGTGGCTGATGTTCCCAAACACCTTCCTCTGGAAGAGAAGACTCCATGACCATGGAAGGTGTGGAGGTGAGGAGGTGCTGTAGCCCTAAACCCAGAGAGCTTCAGAACTAACTCCCCTGAGCCCTGAACGTACTGCCTGTTACATCTGTACCAACCGAGGCCAAGATCCAGGCAGATTCTCTGTGGAAACACTTTTCTGTCCAACAAGAGAGGACTTGTTAACCCACAGCTGAACCCCGAGACGTGGGATGTGCTGTAACTGTGGAGACTGAAGGGAAGGTGTTTGAGAGGCTTCTTCCCGGGCGGCTCCCCGAGGCCCCTGGAGTTACTGGACCCAGAGGCGGAGCACTCGCGCTTCTCTCCTCACTGCAGGCCAGACGGTGCCCCCAACCACACAGCCCTACTCCTCCACCTCCCTGAGTTCAACAGAAACCCCCCGGTCATGAGGCCAAAGCGCAGTCTTCTTGGTGAGCAGAGCAGAAGCCGGTGGGAAGAGGGGTGGAGGCTGAAATCTTCTTTGTAGAAGAAAAACACGGACGTGTGTTCCCGTGTGTGGTGGCCGGATGCTGCAGTAATTGATGTTCCCCACACATTTATGGGTGGGTTTTAGTTTGTGTATTTTCTAAATTTCTTTTTTTTTTTTAAACAGCTGCATATTATGAGAAAAGTTTTGCAATCAACCATGAGCACTTGCAAAATAAGATCTTTTGTTTTTTCTGTTCCTAAAATGTTGCAGTTTTCTATGGTGACAGATGAATCGCCTCTTACTTTTAAGTATTCATTTAATTGGCTGCGCTGGGTCTTAGCTGTGGCATGCAGGGCCTTCAGTTGCAGCATGTGGGAAATAGTGCCCTGACCAGGGATTGAACGTGGCCCCCTGTGTTGGGAGCTCAGAGTCCTAGGCTCTGGATAAGCAGAGAATGCTGCGATCTCCTACTTAAAGCAAGGTTATTTATTTATTTCGGCTTGCTGGGTCTTCGCTGCTCTGCGGGCTTTTCTCTGGCTGTCAGGCGTGGGGGCTTCTCTCTCGTTTCTGCGCTGAACTTCTTCCTGTGGCGGCTGCTCTGTTTGGGAAGCAGAGAATCTAGGCTCTTGGGCTGCAGTAGTTGTGAATGGACTTAGTTGCTCCACGGCACGTGGGGTCTTCCCAGATCAGGGACTGAACCCGTGTCTCCTGCATTGGCAGGTGGATTCTTAACCACAGCACCACCGAGGCAGTCATTCCCCTCCCTGCTTCCTGCCAACATCCCATTTTAAAAAAAAGGCTATAAATAATCTGCTTAGTAAGTTTTAAGGAGTCTGAGCTCTGAGGTCAGCGTCTGGGTGTCATTCTCCCAAAGGCATCTTGGCTTCAGATACTGGCTGGGCTCATGAGTCCAGTAAGCAGGGCAGGTCTGGTGGCTGAAGACAGGCTTGGCCTCTGGAGCTCTGCCCTCACGGACTCACCCAGGGTCCCTGAGCCCTGGCAGCCAAGGAGAGCCGCCCACAGGTGCGGCTGGTACAGCCCTGGGGCCGCTGTGGTCAGGGTGGAGCGGGCAGTGGAGGCAGCTGGCTGTCCGTCCCGTGACTGCTGGTGTCCTGTGTGACCGTGCAGGGCAGTCACGGTGTCAGGTGGGGCCTGGCCGCTGTATTGGGGACAGGATGGGACCTCAGAGAGCTCGCATCCCCACTCCCCATCCCCCAGCTCCGCTTCAGATCCTGGCTTGTAGCTGCTGGCCGCTCCCTGGGCTGGGAGGCTGTGTAAAGCATCAACCCCCTTGCTCAAGGTCAGCTGAGACCCCCAGCTCTGGGGTCACACACCATCTGTGCCACCATCCAGGTCATCCCACTTCTGTGAGGGAGGGCCTGTGTGGGGCTGTGGGTGATTGGGGATTTGGGGGTGTTGTGGGCTGGCCCCAGGAGTCAGCTTTTTGAGGGGAGGGGAGCAGAGGGGAGGGGAGGGAGAAGCTTTGACCTGCTCAGCCTTCCAGGGGATTCCAGGCCCAGCTCTGGTGGGAGGTGCAGGTGAGAAGCCCCTGTAGGTTTCTTGATCCCCACCATTTTTCGGTTGAAGCCCCTCTGCCTGAACCACCCCTAACTCTCCCTCCCGTTGCCCCGGCCTGAAGCCACAGAAGATGGGGAGTTTACGTGGCTTCCCTTCCTGTAGGGAAACCAAGCCACAGACAAACACGTTCCTTTAAGAAAGCATAGAAACCGGAAAATAATAGTGGGTGGTTATCACTGACACGGTTCATGTAGAGACGCTTCACAAGCCTGGCACATGGAGGGGACTGAGGGTTGTTGCCCCGAGTCCTGAACTTCGCACCCTCCGCCCCCCGCCCCGTGGCCCACTCTCCCCTTGGTGTCTTCTGGTGGCCGGGTGGACTTCAGCCTCCGGAACCCCTTCTGGAAGGATCAGGCTAGGGCAGAGGTCATTCACAGAGGGGAGGGTGTGGTCGACCTTAAGAACCCCATTGACCCCAGTCTGTGTCGGAGCTCAGTTCCGGGTCTGAGCAAGCGTGGCTTCCTGGTGCTGTCCCCACCCTCACTCACCCAGGGTGGGGGGCTTTGTGTCCACCGTATCCCCTTGTGCAGCCTGGTCACCCCGGGACCCGTGCTGTGTGTGCATCTGCCCTGCTCACAGCGCACCCCGGGGCCCATCAGACTTCACTCATGAAAGGGAAGTGTAAGGATGAACTTTTCCATGGTTAAGAATTTCAAGGCGCGACAGCGTTGACCACAGCACACGGACACAGGTACGAGGCCCATGCAGAGAGAAGCCACCGTGTGGGCTTCAAGGACCCTCCGTGTGGGGGTGGGATGGGGGCGGACAGGGATTTCCTGCAAACGCCGCTCCAGGCTCTGTTCTCGGCAGGGTGACGACTGTGAGCACTGCCTGTCTGTGGAGGGGCCCTGGGGCTGCCCAGCTCAGCAGGAACGGCAGGGGTGGGAAGGGAGGTCGGCCTCCCTTAGCACCCCTGACCTCACACCCCCTCATCAGGGCAGCCCAGTGCCTAAACAGCCCCTTCCTCGTCTAGCTCTGAAGACCTGGAAGGTGTAGGGGCTGGAGGACATGCAAGAAACAAATTCTGTAAAGCAATTATCCTTCTATTAAAAAATAAAAAACGATTGAATAAAAAAAGAAAAAGGAAAGCAAAGGTGTGGCTTGCATTCTTAGCCAGCCTCTGCCAGATTCCGCCTGTGCTTATGCATCAGACCAAAGTGCTGGTGCTCCCACCCTGTATCACAGTGAGGTTAGAGACACAGAGAGGTTGAGCATCTTGCCCCAGCTCACAGAGCTGCTGGGGGTAGGGCTGAGAACTGGACTCCTGTGGTCGCATCTGGAGTCCAGATGCTGTGATGACCCTGAGGGAGCGGCAGAGACCAGACGGCCCATGCTGAGACAGGCGCGCGTGCACACACACACGTGCACGTGGCTGTCACCTTTGCGGCTACAGAAGTCAGAGGGGACCAGAGGTCCACTAGGAGAGGCCAAAGGAGAGTCGGGGTCTATAAGGAGGAGAGGCCCCACTTCCCAGGAGGCCAGGGAATTCCCTTCCCTGGTGAGTCTGACTCCACTCTGCATTCCTTTCCCTGGACCCAGGAACTGACTGTCCAGTGACCTAACTGACTTGGCTCCACAATTATGCCTTCCCAGGGGTTCAGCTACGACTGGACTCCACTACTGTCAGTGATAAGGGGGGAATGAGTACATAGTCTGGGCTTCAGATTTGTTTGGAGACAAAATTTATTAGAAGAGGAGTACTAAAAAACCACGAAGGCAATTGGCATGAACATCTCCAGAACACTTAAGAAACCCTCTGCTGTTTATCTACCTCCTCTCCTGTCACGAAAGTGGAAGGTCTATTTAACAAGTAATTCTGTGCTTATCACACTCTTTCTTTAAAATATTTATCATATATTTATTTATTCGGCTGTGCTGTGTCTTAGTTGCAGCCTTGTGGGAGCTAGTTCCCCAATCAGGTATTGAACGTGGGTCTCTGCATTGGAGTCTTGGCAACTGGACCACCTGGGAAAGTCTCTCCTCATACTTCTGGGGACAGTAACGGGTCACAGGCCTCCTCTGAGGCCCCCTTAGAGCTGAGGCATGGGGTGGCTGCAGTAATCCTCCTGTGGCTAAGGTGTGGTTTGTTGGTCATGACTCACACTCCCTGCAAACATAGGGCTTCTCCCCTGTGTGTGTCCTCTGGTGTCTGATGAGGATGGGACTTCTGACTGAAGTTCGCCCACACTCCCCACAAACATAGGGCTTCTCCCCTGTGTGTGTCCTCTGGTGTCTGATGAGGACGGACTTCTGACTGAAGTTTCGCCCACACTCCCCACAAACATAGGGCTTCTCCCCTGTGTGTGTCCTCTGGTGGGTGATGAGGACGGACTTCTGACTGAAGCTTCGCCCACACTCCCACAAACATAGGGCTTCTCCCCTGTGTGTGTCCTCTGGTGTGTGATGAGGATGGGCTTCTGACTGAAGCTTCGCCCACACTCCCCACAAACATAGGGCTTCTCCCCTGTGTGTGTCCTCTGGTGTCTGATGAGGACGGACTTCTGACTGAAGCTTCGCCCACACTCCCCACAAACATAGGGCTTCTCCCCTGTGTGTGTCCTCTGGTGGGTGATGAGGATGACTTCTGACTGAAGCTTCGCCCACACTCCCCGCAAACATAGGGCTTCTCCCCTGTGTGTGTCCTCTGGTGTCTGATGAGGATGGACTTCTGACTGAAGCTTCGCCCACACTCCCCGCAAACATAGGGCTTCTCCCCTGTGTGTGTCCTCTGGTGTCTGATGAGGGCTGACTTCTGACTGAAGCTTCGGCCACACTCCTCACAAACATAGGGCTTCTCCCCTGTGTGTGTCCTCTGGTGTCTGATGAAATCTGACTTCTTACTGAAGCTTCGCCCACACTCCCCGCAAACATAGGGCTTCTCCCCTGTGTGTGTCCTCTGGTGTGTGATGAGGTTGAAGTTCTTACTGAAGCTTCGCCAACAGTCCCCACAAACATAGGGCTTCTCCCCTGTGTGTGTCCTCTGGTGTGTGCTGAGACTTGACCTGTCCTTGGAGCCTTGCTCACACTCTCCGTACGTGACCCTCATATTCCCCGAGACCCCTGTCCCCGTGAGCAATGTGCCTGTGTCCTCTGGATTCAGTTTCTGGCTTGTGCTGGGCTCGTCTGTCATTCTCTCATGCACCCCAGAACCCCCCATTTGTCCTCCGGTTGAGTAGGAAGAGGCCCTGGAAATCCTCTTCAACCTTACGCTTTTCAGCAATTGTTGGGGCCTCTCCTTGACCTCCTGACCCTCAGGTTTGTCGCGCGGGCTGTGTGGATCTGAATATCGCTGATTTTGATTGCCCTGGCAGAGATCCTCTGGTTGGAGGAGGTCTCTTTCAGATGGTCTCAGGAGGGTCTGAGTGGGGTGACTGCGTTGGGTGTGTTGGCTGAGGAATTTCTGACTGGAGAAGGCCAGAGAGCAGGAGGCACATGGGTGGATCTTGGGCTTCGGTTCTGCTGAAAGAGGAAGCTTTTGGTCAGGTAGCTGGTTTGCCGTGGTCAGGCCTGCCTCACTAATTATCTAAGTGTTGACAGTGCACGATTTGTCTCCCATCAAGTGTCTGTTTACAGTCCATTTTTCCATTCCACTCTTATTCTCTACATCTACAGAAATCCAGGAAGCTGGTGTCAAGGGCCTTTTCTACATATCACCCAGATAGGGACCTTCCAGCAGCATCAGAGGCAGCATCTCTCCTGATAGAGGTGGATCTGTAGGGACTTTCCCTGCGTGTAAGTATCTGAAATGTCATGTCACAGTGGCCACAGGTATTTACCCTACTGAGGGATAAGACTTGATGACTTAGGTGGAATCTCCTGAGAGGCTCCCTGTGAGGGGAAAGGGTCTATTAAGTTAGGGGCGCCTGGCCTGGAGCTCTCTGCATATGGGAGGCAGCACAGGGGGTGGTTACAGCAGGTGTGGGTAAACCTGACTTTGTGGCTCCTTGTTCAAAGAGCAGCCTTTGTGCCGATCTCTGCAGGAAGTGGGTTTGAGACTGGATGAGACCGAGCGGCCCAGGTCCCACTGACTACAGGTCTCTGGCTCCTGCTGACCAGACTGGTTCACAAATTGCTCCTCTCTCAGTTTCCCATAAATCATAAAATAAAGGCATATCCTTTCTCCAGCCTCACCAGTATCCATACCTCATTTATTTCATTCAGGCTTAGTCCATTTAACATGCACTAGGAAGCCCTATTTAAAAATACCTCTCCAGCAAGATTCTTCACACCTTCACTCCCAAGCATCTTCGGCCAGCCCACTCTCTCCTCATCTCTGGCAATGAACTGACCTCTGAGGGGACTCCCTGCTGCTGTCTCTTCCCAAAAATGAACCAAAGCATCATCTTAGCACAGAGAACATGCTGCTTGCAGCTGAAAGACTTGCGGTTGTTCTGTGTCACCCAGGAGGACCCCTGGGGCCTGCACGTGAACACAGGCCCTGAGGCTTCCGTGTCCCATCCAGCCTCCTTCCTCTCCCTCTGTGCTTCCTCCCGTGACCCCTGGCATGGCCTCTCTTCCCGGCCCTGGGTCTGAGGCACTGGCTGCTCCCCTGCCTGGAATCCTTTCCCGCAGGCGTTATCTCTGCACAGACCCTGCCGCACCGTCCTGCACCACACCCCACCCTCTGCTCACGCTGAGCCGAGGCAGGTTCCCTGCGCTGTTTCCCTCAGAGCACCAGCCCCTGTCTGGTGTGAAGCCCCTGCTGCCCCAGGGCAATGGTTCTGTCTGTTTCGGTGCGTGGAGCCCTGTCTGGCACAGAGCATGAACTCACATGACAACAGACTGGAACAGTAACTGAATGCACATCACTGCACTTGTGTGCACCCCGATGTTCATCGCAGCACTGTTTATAATAGCCAGGACATGGAAGCAACCTAGATGCCCATCAGCAGACGAATGGATAAGGAAGCTGTGGTATATATCCACCGTGAAATGTTACTCACCCATTGGAATGAATTCATTTGAATCAGTTCTAATGAGATGGATGAAACTGGAGCTCATTATACAGAGTGAAGTAAGCCAGAAAGATGAAGACCATTACAGCATGCTAACACATATATATGGAATTTAGAAAGGTGGTAATGATAACCCTATATGCAAAACAGAAAAAGAGACACAGATATACAGAACTCTGTATATCTGTGGGAGACTCTGTGGGAGAAGGCGAGGGTGGGATGTTTCAAGAGAACAGCATCGAAACATGTATATTATCTAGGGTGAAACAGATCACCAGCCCAGGCTGGATGCATGAGACAAGTGCTCGGGCCGGGTGCACTAGGAAGACCCAGAGAGAACGGGTAGAGAGTGAGGTGGGAGGGGAGATCGGGATGGGGAATACATGTAAATCCATGGCTAATTCATGTCAATGTATGACAAAAACCACTACAACATTGTAAATTAATTAGCCTCCAACTAATAAAAATAAATGAAATAAATAAATAAATGTAAAAAATACTAATGACTAAGGAATTCCATTTACTTTCTTTAAATTGGTAGATGTCATTCATAAATTTCCTAGTGTGACTCTTTAAATATCTTTGTCCTATAAATATTTAAAAATAAAATGTCTATATTTTAGTGAAAAAAAAAAAAGAAATGGGAGGGAATAAGGAAGAAAGAGGTAAAGGGCAGAGAGCTTGTAGGTGCTTGAAAACTTGCTTTTTGCTTCTAAGCCTTTCAGCAGAAGGTGATGTTACATATTTTTTGCATGAAATATTAAAAATTAGAACTAGCATTTTTACCATAAAAAATTTTTCCTAACAATCATATGACAAGATTAAATTCTGAGGCATTTTAATTGCAACTCTACTGACTTTGGACTGGACTGTCCTCTGCTTCGAAATCGGACCACGGAGGCTCCCAGGATGGGGTCGGTGCTGGAAGAAAGCTGACACTCACCTCTCCCGGTCGCGAGCTCACTCTTCCCCTGGCTGTCCCGCTTGATGCCAAGGTCCTGACCATACTCGTCCCCGTACCAGACTAGCAGCTCACAGCCCGGCCTGACCACCTGGCAGGTTCGGTAGAAGATCTGCCCGTGATACTGGAAGGCCACCAGGTTCTGCTCCTCATCGTCCCGGGCACAGTTCACATACCTGGGGGCGAGGCCGGGAAAGGGAAAGAAATCTCAGGTGATGAGTGCCCTCCACTCTGCGACCATGCCCAGCTCCTTGCCTTCCGCCTCTGAGGCTGCCCCTCATGTGGACCTTCTGTTCACACCTTCGACCAGGCCATGTGAATTTCCATGCTTGTCTCTTCTTACCTAATTAGCCATTTTCCGGATCCCAGTTCAAGACTCATCTCCACCTGGACTGTCCGTGAGGCTGGTGACCTCCAGCTCCTCTAAACTCTGAATTAAGTTCTCTTTCATCCACAGGACTTGGTGCTCCTTGGCTAACACGCAGCCCTCAGCACTCACCCCAGCCTGCCTTCTCTCCCGAGGCTTTCTCCCATCTCCCCACGTGTATCCAGGGTCCTATTCACTTGCTCACCCCCTCCCACGGAAACATGGAGAGAGCTTTGATATAGCTTGAGACAGGGAACAGTAATAGTTTGTTCACTGTCTGCCTGTCCTGATGAAAGGGAGGCCCTCAGAGAATGGCCCCGCCTAGGGCCATCCTGCCCTCCAATCCTTCTGAGGCCTCAGGGCCCACTTCTCACTGGAACCAGGCCTGAAGAGGTTGTTGCCCACATAGAGTCAAGGTCTCCTGTATATAGGTTATCCTGGCGCTGTGCAGTTACTCAAAGAGAAAAAAATAAGGTTACTGTTCCTGAAATCAATTGGCTAATATCTGTTTGCAGTATGTTCTCCAAAAGGACATGGGTTCTGTGATCTGCTTCAGTAACGAAGTTCACTGTCTATCTGAACCATAAAATGTGTGATAAGTGTCCATTAAGTGAGTTAAAGTGTCCCTGGTGAATCTAGATTCGTCAAGTTGTTTTCAAGTCCACCAGTTTTGTTCAGCATATGGAGTTGTATCTTGACGGCACATGCCATATTTTTATTTCCTTCTTTCTAGTGTCTTTTGAAATTAAAGAGCATGATATGGAGGGAAAAGAGGAAGGAAGATGTGAAAGCTGTTGAGGGAGATGGGTTGAGAAGGAAAGGGGCGTGGAATGGAGGGAGTCTCAATGTCTACACACTGCAGGCTCACTGCACTCACCTCATCCAGTTGGCCCAAGACGTGTCCTTTCCATCCACATACTCGTAGCAGTTCTTCCCTTTGGCGATCTGAGTGTCAGAGAAAGAGTTACAAGCTTTCCTCTTTCTTTTATTTTTTCTTGGTAGGAAGATATAGAAGAGCTATTTCCCTCTGTAGTCATTGGTGCTTTGCAGCCTGCATGGATTCACCTGCCAGTCGGACCCCACGGTAAACCCCTTACTCATCATTCCAAGTCTGATTCCTTGGCTCATTGAAGGCAAGGGCTCCACAAGGGAGGAGTCACTTCTGTGTGTCTGTACTACTGTGTTCCCACCTCTCCTCTGACCTTTGGGTGGAAGTCCTTTGTGTCTGTACACTGTGGTCCCACCTCTCCTCTGACCTTTAGATAGAGGTCCTGAGTGTCTGTACACTGTGTTCCCACCTCTCCTCTGACCTTTAGATAGAGGTCCTGAGTGTCTGTTCACTGTGGTCCCACCTCTCCTCTGACCTTTAGATAGAGGTCCTGTGTGTGTGTACACTGTGTTCCCACCTCTCCTCTGATGTTTAGATAGAGGTCCTGAGTGTACACTGTGCTCCCAGCTCTCCTCTGAACTTTAGATGGAAGTCCTGTGTTCACGCCCAGGGCACACAGTACACAGGGCTGACTGTGTCATTGCCGACCATGTTATCACCATCTGCGTCCTTGCATGTAGACATGAAGTACCCCCGACCACGTACAAGTGATTAGAGGCCAGAGGACAGGGAAACGGGTGCTTCTCACCTGCCAGGCGTATCCACTGTTGGCAGCCTCTTCATCGTCTGTGACCTTGCCCTCATAGGGGCCAAAGTGCAGGCCCAGCGGCAGATCGGATGCCTCGTTCCACACTCCAAGCCCAGCGTCAGGGATGCCCGACAGTCTGATGCTTAACCCAGGGGGCAGCGTGAGGGCTGAGCGGTTGGCATGCCCCTTTTCCACTGCACAGTCCTTTACAAAGGTTGGGGGCCCATGGGCAGCACAGCTGTCGATGAAGAAGTTCTGACACTCCTCACAATCTGGAGGTGAGAACAGGGATGAGAAGAGGTATAGTGATGTTGCTGGTCGTAACGCCCTTCAGAAGGAACTGGGGCATTCATGGCATTTGGCCTCGACCCTGCACCCGAAGTCATAGAGGAAGGGGATGGCTGGGGGACCAAATGGTGGGGTGAGGTTAGTGGACCAAGGCCCTGTAGCCCCTTCTCCGTGAGTGGGCCACCGGGGTCACTCACAGAGGTAGTCGTCATCCTGGGGCTCGCTGACCTCTTGGTATATGTGACCCTTTCTTTCTCGTAAACTGTACCTCTTCACTCCAGTTTCTTTTCTTCTGAGTTCTAAGATGGAGAACAGAAGCTAAGCAAGGCTGGTGGGGTCTGGGGAGTTAGTCCCTGTTTTATCAGAAAGTGTGAGATCTCCTACCTGTCCATCTATACACTTTGTTAAAACTTTCTTATATGTATTTTTCAAACTTTTACTTTTGTAATTTTATGTTTTCATGTTACATTATTTATTTCTTGGCCACACTGCATGGCTTGTGGGATCTTAGTTCCCTGACTAGGAATGGAACCCACACCTCCTGCAGTGGAAGCATGGAGTCTTAATCACTTCACCACCAAGAAGTCCATTCTCTATACTTTGCTTCTTGTCCCTTTAACTACAGGTTCAGGAGACTGAGGCTCCACTGACCACAGATGCCCAGGTCAGTGATAGCATCCTGCACTTCCTGTTAGTAGGTTTAACTTCCCAACCTTCCTACTTAGGAAATAGTTCACTGACACATCTACTCAGAAAATATATGTTAAGGGCACATGACATTTAAGGCATTGAGCAGAGGTCTGGGCATAAACACTAACAAAGCATGGTCCCCATCATCACAGCTGGGTTTATCGAACTACTTGTAGGTGTCAGACTTTTGCATTTAATGTAAGGCTTTCAAGCACTGTATGAGTTATGTATCCTTATCTTCACTTTACAGATAGCAATCAGGACCTCAGAAAATGTATAAGATTTTCCCAAGGCCCCAATGCTAACATCATGACTCAGATCCATCCAGCTTAAACCCCCGCCTACCCAAAGACCATGCCACACACGTAGGTCACACTTATTAGCTTTTCTACAGGGATTAGAGGAAGTAATTAGAGGAACTCCCCAAATTTTCTCTTACCGACTTTTTGTCTGGGGTGCTGTCCAGGGGTCCTTGCTTTTCTGTGATGGGGCACTGGTTTCTGAGCCTGCTTGGAGCCACTTGTTTTCAGCAATTTTGCTACTCCGGGCAATTCCTTCAAACTAGATTCCTTACTTAATGGTGCCCTGGACATTCTCTTCCATGTGAGTAAGAGACAACATGCAGTTCTTTAGTTCTTTAGGACTTTATGAACTGTTTTGACATGCATGACTTTAGTTAATACTTTGACAATTCTTGGAAATACCTGATTTGGGGGTGGGGGGAGGGGAGCGGGGAGGCCTGAACACTGGAATGTAACAAAAGGACCTAGGTGGATAGTGAATCAAAACTAGAATTCATATCTTAAGTTTCTTCCCCTTCAACTTTCTGCATAAAAATGAGAGCAAGGCAGGGAGAATAGCTGGAGGTCAGGGAAAGAAGAGGGTAAGTGCTCATAGAGAGATCCGGGGGGGTTGTATTAATTAGTGGCCCTTTGATGGATGAGGAAGTATGGACAATTACAGAGGGGACAAAACACATCTGGAAAATAAGGTGACAAAGCAGTGAGATTAAGAAGAGAAAAGACGATCGGCAGAAACACATTTAGACAATAAAGAAAATGAGATGAAAGCTGCAGGTTGCCATGTCCTATAGACAATGTTTGGAATTAAAGTAGCTGGTCACATCAGTTCTCCTTGAACAAGGCTGTATGACTAGCTGATTCTCCTCAGTTTCCTGATCCATGAATTGGTATTCAGGCTAATTCTTAATATTATAGTGGACATGAAATTTAATAACCTTCAACAAATTGTTGTGTGAGCTATCTAATACAGTAAGAACGTGAGCGTACATCCCTGGTATCAATTTATTCCCTAAACTGCATCTATATTTGAAGTCTAGCTCACAGATACTATCTTCAGCATTCTTTGACCTTTCTACTCCTAGATGAATGCTTAAATGTGGAGTCACTCATTCTCAAAACATTCAGGGGCCCTCAGGGGCTTTGAGCTGGGCCTGGACTTCTGAGAATGAATGGGTGTGGGCTAGGCTCTCAAAGCTCACAACACAGGGGCAGGCTAAACACATGATTCCAAACAGGAGAGTTGCCTATTAGAGCTCAGAGGAGGAGCTGTTTCTCCTCCTGCAAGAAGGAGCATTTGAAATGATGCCCAGATGATGAGTTTCTACTCAAAAGTGGGTAATCTATGTGACGTCCTTCTGTTGTTTTCTTATTTGTTGCTTTTCAGTCATCAACCTGAGGCTTCTCAGGGTTGTGAGTTGCTTCCTCTTATTGGAGTGGGAGGCTCTGAGGTAGGGATCCTGTCTCCTTCTTCATCTTGGACTGTCCCCTCTACAAACTGCCCAGCATGTCCTTAAGCTTCTCTTAGTCAGATGTCTTAGCATATCCCTCCCTAGCACAGCACAAAAGAACTGAGGTTGAAAGCATCTCTCAGATGAATGATATAAAGATGTATGAATAAGCTTCATAGAACTATGGAAGTTTTAATCATTTTGTAAGGGGCTTAGAGAACGTGCGTTGGTTTAGATTGCACTACCAGTGATACTGTGATCTCAGACATATAATCAAAGGTTTTTTACCTCATTTTCTGGATCTATAATGGTGATAGCTATATACCTACTTATAGGTACTGTAGGATTGATTTAAGGTTTAAGTAAGTTTATTCACATAAAATGCTTAAAGTCTGAAATATTACAAAAATAGTGTAACAACAGAACTGCCTACTACTGCTGTTGTTCTTACTAACTGTAAAGGTGGTGATGGTATCAGACAGTGTGCTAAAGATCCAGGGCAGGAAGGCAGCCGTCTCCAGGATCTCTGTGTTTTCTCCTATTTTCCCCTGTGACTGGATCCATGAGGAGGACATTTTGGCAACAGGATTTGGGAAATACTCACCTTCTGGTGTTTACTGTGCTCCACTCTGAAGTCCAAAGAAGAAGGTTTACCTAAAAAATGGTGAGAATCAGTGTTTTGGTTGGGAAATGCTTCCAAACTCTGGGTATTCTAACTAAGGAGACATAATTCTGAGCCAGAGAGTGACAAAGACAGTGATTACCAAAGGAGGAATGGAAGATGATTTCTGTATCATCAACTCCCATGATTCCACTGGGGGCATTACATAATTATCTTAAAAATAAAAAAAAATTATGAAACTTCATCTGTGCCTCATCTGATGTTCATAAAGTATCTAATAAATTTACTAGTCTTTCATGACAAAAGTACTCAACACTGTAGAAATAGGAGGAAGTGACTGCAATATAATAAAGGTCATATATTGAAAGTCTACCTCTAACATCATAGTCATCAGTGAAAAAGATCAAGAAAAAAAGGCAAGGATGCCCATTATCAACATTTCTGTTCACATAATATTAGAACTCCTAGCCAGGGCTTTAGGTTAGAAATGGAAACAAAAGGCTTCCATTTGGCAAGAAGGAAGAAAAATTATGTCTGGTCCCAGGGCCATGGTTTTATGTGCAGAAAGATCTTTAAATCCACACAGACAAAAATCCTGCACAGAAAGTTGCACTGTACAAAATCAACATTCAAATATTTTTCCACGCATGAAGAATGACCATTCCACAAAGGAAAGTAAGAAAACAATCCTATTTATTTTTTATTTTTTTAAAGCTATAGTCAAGAGCTAAATGAAAAAAAAATATTTCTTTTTATTTATTGGTTTGTGCCAGGTCTTTGTTGCAGCATGTGGGATCTAGTTCCCTGACTAGGGACTGAACCCAAGTTCTCTGCATTGGGAATGTGGAGTCTTAGCCACTGGACAAATAATCTTATTTATAATAGCATTGAAAAGAATGAAGTAATTAGGAGTAAACTTAAGGAGATGAAAGACTTATATGTTGAAAACTACAAAATATTGCTGAAAGGAATCTGACATAAATAAATAGATAGGTGTCTCATGTTTATGGATTTGGAGGCTTAATATTATTAAGCTGTTCATACTACCCAAAGCAATTTAAAGATTCAATGCAATTCCTATTAAAATCCCAATGGAATTTTTTTCAGATATAGAAAATCCATCCAACAGTTAACACGGAATCTCAGAGCACCCCAAATAGGCAAGGCAATCTTAGAAAGAACAGCAAAGCAGGAAGCCTCTGATTTCCGAATATACTACAAAGGTACAGGAAGCAAAAGAGTGTAGATTTGGCAAAAAATGTATCCTTAGTCGCTGAGTCTTCTTAACTTTTTGTGACCTTTTGGACTGTAGCCCACCAGGCTCCTCTGTCCAGGGGATTTCTCAGGCAAGAACACTGGACAGGGTTGCCATTTCCTTCTCCAGGGGATCTTCTTAACCCATGGAGTGAACCCACATCTCCTGTGTCTCCTGCACTGAAGGCAGATTCTTCACCTGCTGAGCCACTGAGGAGGCTGGCTGGCATAAAGACAGATATGTCAATCAATGGAACAGTATAGACAGCCAGAAATAAACTCTTGGATACATGGTCTAATGATCCTCATCTAGGGTGTCAGGATAATGGGGAAAGTTTAATCCCTATAATGAATGGTGCTGGGGAAACAAAATAACCATATGCAAAATAATGAACATCTTACATCTTGAAGAAAAATCAATTCAGAATGGATTAAAGACCTAAATGCAAGACTTGATAAGACTCTTAGAAGAAAACAAGGGTGAAGCTTCACGACACTGAAATAGCAATGATTTCTTAGATATGGTGCCAAGTGCACAAGTATTAGTAACAAAGTAAAAATAGACAAATGAGAGTAATCTTAAAACCTCTGTGCAGCAAAGGACACTGAACAGAGTTGAAAAGGCCACCTACAGGATGGTAGAAAATATTTGTAAAATATGCATCTGATAAGGGGTTACTAAGCATACACCAGTGTGAAGGCTACCTACAAGCCAGGAAGAGACCCTGATTGACCATGATGGCACCTTGATATCAAATTTCCATGCTCCAGCATTGTAAGAAAACAAATTTCTGTGGTTTAAGGAATGCAGTCTGCTTTGTTATGGCAGTCTGAGCTGAATAACAGTGAGAGAAGGAATTGAATAGACATTTCTCCAGAGAAAATACACAAATGGCCAACAAACATATGAAAAGATGCTCAATATTATTAATCAATAGGGAAATACAAGCTGAAACCTTCTGTGTGGGTAATGTGTATAAGAAGACAATAGCAAGTTTGGTAAGGATATGGAGAAATTGGAACCCTTATACACTATTGTTGGCAATGTAAAATGTTGCAAGCTTTCTAGAAAACAGTATGGAGTTTCCACAGAAAATTAGAACCGCTGTATGATCTAGCAATCCAACTCAAGAGTGCATTTCCATAAAGAATTGAAAGCAAGATATTGAATAAATAGTGGGCACATGTATGGTCACTGCTGCATTATTCCCAATGGGCAAGATGTGTAAGCAATCTAAATGTTCATTGGTGGATAAAAGATAAATATTTTATATAAGAAATATGTTATAGATATTATATCCACATGCACACAACGGAATGTTTGAAAGCCTTAAAAACGAATTCTGTCATATGCTCCCTCATGGAAGGGCCTTGATGATATTATACTAAGTGAAATGAACCAATCAAAAAAGAGAAATATTGCCTGATTCCACTTCGATGAGGTATCTAAATTAATCAAATCCATGGAAACAGAAAATATAA
This sequence comes from Cervus canadensis, assembly GCF_019320065.1. NCBI lineage: Eukaryota > Metazoa > Chordata > Mammalia > Artiodactyla > Cervidae > Cervus > Cervus canadensis. The sequence goes on from NC_057389.1 coordinate 192,446, forward strand.
TCGTGGTTGCCAAGGGCTGTGAGGAGGAAGGATTGGAGAATTCTTACTCAGTGGGTTAGGGCTTCAGTTATGCAAGATGTATCATTTCTACAGATTTGTTATACATCAATGTGTATATATATCCCCTGTGGCTCAGTGGTAAAAAATCCACCTGCAATGCAGGTGATGCAACAGATGCAGGCTCAATCCCTGGGTTGGGAAGATCACCTGGAGCAGGAGATGGCAACCCACTCTAGGATTCTTGCCTAGAGAATCCCACGGACAGAGGAGCCTGATGGGCTACAGTCTATGGGTACGCAGAGTCAGACATGACTGAGCGATTAGCACTATGGCCACTAACACTAATGTGCACATAGTTAGCAACAGTGTGCCATACACTCAGAAGTTGTTAAAAAGGTAAATAAAGACGTGCAGGCGTGTGGTGAACCGAGGCGTATGTATTCCCTGTGAAGAATCTCTCCTTATGTCAAAACCTTTGCAGACAACCAAATGTTTGCTTTTCATGTCCCTTTCACTAGTTTTAATAACCTCAGGGAACAGAGGGACTTCCCTGGTGCACAGTGGATGAGAATCTGCCTGCCAATGCAGAGGACACAGGTTCGATGGCTGGTCCAGGGAGATGCCACTTTCTGCGGGGCAGCTAAGCCTGTGTGTCAGAAACTACAGAGCCTGCATGTGCTCTGCAGTTAGAAGACACTCACCGCAACCAGAGAAAGCCCGTTCACAGCAACAAAGACCCAGTGCAGTCAAAACTAAATAAATAATTTTTAAAAATCTGGGAGAACAGAAATCCATAGATGGAGAATCATAGAACTATCTAAATTGTTTTCTCCAGTCTAGGCAGATTAACTCTTCTAAACTCTTTGAGCAGCAGAAGAGGAAGTGAGCTGCTCACTTCTATTTTATAATAAGTGCAATTCATTTTATTTACCTGATGCCATCTCTGGTCAGTGAAATGTGGGAAAGATCATGGAGAATAAATAGTTCTCTCCAGCCCTTTCCCAGAATCAAAATAAAAAATTAGTTTAACCTTAGGGTAAGAAGATCACAGGTTTTGTTTTATATACATACATAAATAATGTATCTTGACATAATATGTTAATCATTTCCTCTTCGAAGAGATTTAATCCAATAACCAATGAGATTAGTAATAAATCTGTTTGGTGAATTTATTTCTAAGGTTTCTTTAACTGCCTTTCACTAAGAATGTTTAGCAAAAATAATTCTTTGTAAAAAGAATGATAAATTTTAACCATAAAACTTTTGAGAATTACACTGGAAAACCTATACATTCATCTTCATTCAGGCTAATGTCAATATTCAGCCACAACCACTTCGGAATGCTGAAAATTATGTTTTCCCTACTATTGGCTGAGATGTAGTTGAGACCTAAGCCCAGGCTGGTTTCAGGAAGACACCTCCAAATCCTCCTGGCCTCTCACCTTGCTGCCTTGGTGTCCATTCTTCATCAGAATCCTCAGTGTCATCTACCTGGGGTTTGATGACCTGCCTGCGGTGATGCATGAAATCCGGTCGAGTGGCTCTGAAACCTGGAAAGAAGCAAAATATTTGTTCTAAGAAGGAGAAACAATGCATAGAAGCAATGGGAAGTGTCACAAAGTCAGGGAATCAGTAGGATGGGCTGGGGGAATCTAGAATAAGGCAAGAGGTAAGCTCTGCACTGCAGGGTCAACCTCCCTTTGGTACAAAACTGTAAACATTTCCTTAGTCTCCACACAAAAGGGAATTGTGAGCAGATGAAGCCACCTAAGAGCGGGCCAAGTGAACACTGAGGGTGAAGACCTGTTTCATGTTTCCCAGGCTCACAGGCACCC